>NW_025791657.1:15027179-15327179 GCF_921293095.1 Ischnura elegans
TGTCTCACTACAGTGCATGCTACTGGCTCTTAGAGTAGGAAACACATAAGCAATCATCTACATCTACATAATACCCCGCAAGCCGCCTAAAAGGCGTGTGGCAGGGTGTGTTAGGACACCAGCCGTTTACAGCTATAAAAAAATGTAGTGCTCAAACGAAGTTGGGACTAGCGTTTATTAAAGTCCTTTATGGTTCGGGGGAAAAACGAATTCGCATATCTATCCGTTCGGCAAAACATCTCTCTTAATTTATCACTTCTATCGGACCTGGAAATATAGTGTGGCTCAAATATTATGTTCTCTGTATCGCTCTTAAAGATATCCATTCTCAATTGTTCAAGCAATCTAAGCCTAGCGCGCAGCCTCCGAGTCTCCAACGGCTCCCAGCCTAACACGCTTAACATCTGGGTAACACTGTCTGTACGCCCGTAGCAGTTTTTGACGAAACGCGCAGCCTTCCTTTGAATTTTATTCAGTTAGCGGATTAAGTCTTTCTGCACCGGATCCCATATGCTCGCTGCATATTCAAGGTGCGGTCGGACGAGAGCGAAATAGCACCTTTCCTTTACTTTCTCGTCCGAAAATCTTCCCACAATACGCTTGACGAATCCTAATTTCTTAAGGGCTGTGCCGCAAATATTCTTTATATGTGTTCCCCACGTGAGGTTCGAGGTTATCGTAACTCCCAGGTAATTCACTTCGTCTGTTGCCTTTACATTAATGCCATCCACTGCATAAACGTGATTAGAGTTGGACGAATTCCGCAAGAAATGTACCGCCATGCATTTGCTCAGATTTAGTTTGAGTCCCCACTCTTGGCTCCACAAATGATCGTTGTTTAAGTCAGATGATAGAATTTCATAGTCAGAGTGATCACTAATTTCGCGATAGATGACAGCGTCGTCAGCAAATTACGTATTTTACTGCTAATGCGGGAGCAGAGATCATTAATGTATAAAATGAACAACAGGGGGCCAATTACGCTTCCTCGTGGAACACCTGATATAACGTTTACAACATCGGAGCTAATTCCGTCAAGAACAACTTTTTGTTTACGATCTCTGAGAAAGTCGCGTATCCAGTTTAAAACTGTTTCGTTTAATCCGCATGACTGTAATTTGTACAAAAGTTTGTTGTGAGGTACAGTGTCGAAAGCTTTCTTTAAATCTAGAAACAGAGCGTCAACTTGTCTTTTCGATTCACCAGATTTTATAACGTCGTGAAGAAAGAGCGCGAGCTGTGTTTCGCATGATCTACCTTTTCGGAATCCGTGCTGACAGTCATGGAGGAAGTTACGTCTGTCCAAGAAAGTCATGATATTGCTAACGACGATATGCTCAAGTATCTTGCCTATAATCGATGTTAATGAAATCGGACGGTAGTTGCCTGGGTCATGTCTGTTTCCCTTTTTGAATATGGGTGTAACGCTTGCAATTTTCCAGTCTGGCGGTAACTTCCCTTCGGAGAGTGACTTCTTGAATATGATCTCTAAATAAGGTGCGATCTGTGGAGCTAACTCCCTGAGGACACGCGCGGATATTCCCTCCGGACCCGGAGATTTACTATTCTTAATCGATTGTAGTTGTTTAGTTATCCCATCACGTTGTATAGATATTTCTTCCATCGATTCCTCAGTATATGGGATGTCTAAATTGAACTGAGTATCGTCAGTAGTGTATACACTTTGGAAGTGGAAATTTAAAGTGTTAGCTTTGTCAATATTTTCGGTGACAAGTTTACCATCTTTATTAAATAAAGAATATACGGTTGAATGTTTTCCCTGAAGCTCTCTCGCGTACGACCAAAAGGATTTCGGATTTTCTTCGAGTAATTCTTCGAGTACTTTTTTCTTAAACATTCGCATTGATTTCTTGGTCATTGAGCGTTATGCAGCGTAACTTTCTTTAGCTTCAAGTTCCTTCGATTTATTAAGTGACATGATGGATTTTCTGTACAAGTTGTATAGTTTTCTCTGTTTCCTAATTTTCCTTCTGACATCGTTATAGTACCAGCGAGGTTCTTTATTATCACACTTCAGTTTTTGCGGAATATGTTCGTTGATTCCTTGGCGCAGAATTTCTAGGAAGTGTTTCCATGTCGCATCTGTGCTTTGGTCCTTTGATGTAACTACGAATTTTTGTAGTAGTCTTTACGCATCTCGCCAAATTTAGTGAAGTTGCATTTATCAAATAAGTAAATTTTGCGTTTAGGTTTTACGGCTGACACTACATCAATTTTTAACGTTGCAAAGATTACTCGGTGATCGCTTATACCGACAATAATATCGTGTTGTTTTATCAACTTAGGATGGCTTACTGCTAAAAGGTCTAATATCTTATTTCCTCTCGTAGGTTTGTCAACTACTTGGGCTAGAGAGTGATTTACAAGTATGTTGAGTAATACCTCGCTGATTTCTCTATTCCTTGAATACGTTTTTACGGTGTAAGTATCCCAGTTTATGGATGGAAGATTAAAATCGCCCCCGATTACTATTACACTATTACTGTCTCTCTGAGTAAATGCAGATATTTGATTTTCTAGAAGGTACATAACATCGACTTCGGAGTTCGGCGGTCTATAAAAAGAGCAAACATGAATACTCCTTTTGTTTCGTTGTTTAATTGTACACCATACGCTTTCTATTTCGTTGTCAATTATTTCGTGGGCGGCGCTGTGCAAATGTGATTTAACTGCTATAAAAACTCCGCCACCTGTTCTATTGCGTCGATCGCATCTGTAAATTTTATATTCTGGAGGAAAAACTTTGCTGTCACTTATATCTTCCGTAAGCCAGCTCTCTGTCCCCATGACCACGTCTGCGTCTTGAAAAATATGCTCGATTCCGGCGCGCTTGTTTTTTACGCTACGGCAATTAACTACAACTAGGTTATATCATATTTTGTAGTTAGAGTTTCGGTTGGTTCTTTTCTAAGCTTTTGTGTACTCAGCGGGTGAATTTTATTGGCAGTACCAATAATATTTGACATTTTGTCTTTCTCTGGAGCACGCGTTTTGGGAATAAATACGCTATTGTTCGGCGTTACCGCTCTTAAGCTTACTTCTTCGTATCTTTCGCATTGCGGATTTCCTCGGAGGCTACGTTTAATTAAATCATTGATAATCCCGCTAGATGACCTACCCTCTAGTCTAAAAAATACCCACAGTGCTCAAAAATCCTACGAGCCACCCGTTCCGACGCCTCTTTGGAATAATGCACCCCAGACGAATTGAGGGGAGCCCGGCACGATCTAATCACCGGCCGAAGATCCACGACCTCTGCTCCAATGCTCACACAGAGTTCCCACAGCCTCTTGTTGATCCAGGAAATCCTGTCCCAAACTCGAGGGCCGCAGTCCGTCCGTGGAACAATGCTGCAGATGGACAGTCGCATATCGATACCAGTGCCCCTCCGAACGCGTTCCACTTCCGAGCTTAGATCCCTGAAGGAATTTAAAATCTTATCAGCTCTGCGTTCAGAGGCATCATTAGTGCCAATATGGGCCACCACCCGCAGTCTAGAACAGCCCGTGTCCTTCACTGCTGATTTTACCGCCGCCGTAGTATGGGGTACAAGGCCTCCTGGTATGCACCACGAGGTGACCCGTTGGTCCGCTCCGTCTCTCCTTGCCCTCTTCTCCAACTGGGAGAAAATCCGCAGAACGTTGGAACTCCCTAACAATACGATCCCCGCCCTCCCTCCCCGGCTGTCTCTCGAAGCTGCATCCCTCGCGACAGGGGGTTGCTTCACGACCTCGCCAACTAGCTCCCCGGAATTGTCCTCCGACAAGACCGCGAAGCTGTTGTGAACGGGTATGGGGTTAGCCTCCGCTTCCCCGGCTCCCCGACTTGGCTGTGCCACCGCCCCCCGCCCTTGGGGTACAGCCACCCACTCGGGCCTCAGGTTATGAGTAATCCCCTGACCCGAAGACTGCACCGTCCCATCCAAGGTTTTCGTGCAGGCTACCTCCCCCGAGCTTGCTCGAGACACCACCTTGGTATTGCACAGAGCCGTAGATGAGACGCTACGATCCCCGGATCGTGGGATTTCCCCAAAACCCGTTACCCGGGCGCGTATTTCTGCCACCAATTTCTCGAGTTCGGTGACGCGTGCCTCAAGGAGGTCGCTCTTCGCCTTGCTCTTGGCCTTTGTGACGGAAGATCGGCCAGCCATACTACTCTAGGGGCTTTATCGACTTTATAAACAACGCTTAGAAGTTACACAAACCGATAATAATGATAAAAATATTGCGTAAGATGAAGCTAGTTATTTTTTTTAACGAGTAGCTAAGAAGTTAATAATTATAAAGAAGAAAGGGTCAGTGATAGAGCTCGCAAACAATAGAAGATCAAGTAATTTTAGGAATTAACACTAATACCTTAAATCTATCAATAAATTCTAGGTACTATGCTACTACTTAACAACTTAACGAGACAAATACTCGTAGTATTATAACTAGGTTATCACTAAAAACAATTAAGGCAACTTGAAATAAGGAAGAGAGAAGAGAAGTTAAAAGCGAGTAAGTTGGTCAACGACTCTTTATCCGTTCCCCAGTCGCGTGGCAGGCACAGTAGCAGCTACAGGACCAGGAAGCTTCACAACACTACTTCACTACTACACTTTACTACTCTAGCTACTTCGCAAAATATGATCAATAGAAATGCACACTAAAATCACTACACTAGGAAAGACGGTAGCAACGGGGTGGAAGCCCAAGGTAATCGCTGGCGGTCAGTGAAGAACCGGTTTCAGGAGCGCACGGCACACACAACCTCACTCTTCGAGAGCTGGTCAGAGAATGAAAATGTGTGAATGTACTCCCCAACGTACAGCTAATTTCGAATACTACAGCTACTGAGTAGTATGGTATAAAATGCAAAGGCAGAGGAGAGCTATCAGAAAGTTTTATCCAATTTCAGTCCAAGTGAAGTTAATTTAATTCTCATTCATATGGTGCTGCCTTTGTGATATTGTGTTGAATTTCAGACTAAGCAACTCATGTGTGTGATTAATAGTCAGGCTTACATTGTAACATATCTTATTCGTATTGAGGCATGTCTTGCCATGTCAGAGAAAGCATTGTGCAGTGTTGGCAAAGAACTCAGTTCTGAATTTCACAAAAAGAGCTACACAAACTTTTTTATTTCAAATAACTACCAGAAGTGGACAGATAATTCATTACCCTGCGGTGCAATATTCCTATGTCATCACTGTTGACAGTGTGCTCTCATCATCTTCATTCCTTTTTAAGGAAATACGAGTGTTATAAGCTTTAATGTTGTACCCTTTTGCCATACATAAAGGTCCTGTGAGGAAATTTCTGAGGACCATACCTCTAAAAAAGTGTAGGTCCGTGAGAGCAGCAGGCATCATGGTGAAGCCTGGAGAAAATTTGCTGTATGTGCGACATGAGGATTTCCAAAATTTGTATAAGTGAAATTGTTTCCAATGGCATTGACGAAAGCGATAAAGAACTTTCATCAGTTAAGACTGGGTAGAAAGTCATAGAAAATAAGATGAAAGAAACTGCAGCTTGGAGGCTTTAGACTGCTCTCCTTTGAAATTACATTCTTTGTCTTCTCACAGTACACTCATATGGAAAAGGAAAGATAACACAGGCTAAGCATGGCCTTGTTTTTAAAGTGTCTGGTGCATTGAAATTTGTGAATCCATCCCTGGAAAATCTAAGAAGTTATGAAGATGAGAGTGACAGTCAACTCATCAAGCAAAAGGCAGCCGACTTGGATGACCTGCTGTCTAAAATTTTAGAATAAATTGCCAACAGTTAGCTGGCTGAGTAAACTTCAAATGTTGACCCTGGCCCCTTTATCTTGGTCTATGAAAAGGATTATGAGTGAATTTCATGTTTCAAACTAAACTGTGAGACAGGCCAAACAGTTACTTGATGAGAAGGTAATACCTGCTATGCCATCACCATGTGCTGGGAAATCACTTCCAAACTCCACAGTAGAGCTGGTGAAAACTTTTTATGAGCTTGATAAGAATTCTAGACATATTCTTGAAGCCAAAGATACAGTCAGTGTAAGTAAGAATGAGTATATGCAAAAGAGGTTGATTTTATAAAACCTCAAAGAACTTTATGTGCTCTTCAAAGAGCAATATCCACAAGAAGAAATTGGTTTCTCCAAATTTTGCTCACTTCAGCCAAAATTGTGTGTGATGTCTGGTGCTTCTGGGACTCAATCAGTTTGTGTTTGAGTCATACATAAAAATGTAAAACTTCTAATTAGTGTCTTGCAATGGGGAACTTGCATGAATATTTTTTATTTCATAGGCGGACAGAAAATTATTTTCTGAATGCAACAAAGAAAACCGCATGCAAATCGGAGTTTTCATTCGCGAGATATTTAATGATAAATATAACGAATTTTAAAGCGCGGGAAAAACTCCCTCACCCTCCAAGCCACTGCCGACGAAGCCTCGATGACGTCAAAGGTGCCTAAACATCACGCGAAGCTATTGTTGTGATTGTTTGTAATAGTTGCCAGCAGTTGTGAGAGCTTCGTTTGTTAGACGTGTTGATTATTTTATATTTAAAGATAAATATCCGACGATTGAGGCTTGGAAGCCCTCGTCTTTTGTATTATTTATAATATTAATATCTGAGTAAGGGCATTAAATATAAAACTGGAGCAGTTAAACCAAAAATTTGATAATACCTAAATAACATCGTTGTAGGAGTCTGAGCCACGGCCATTGGAATGGGGATACGTTAATTGTAAGTTGATGTTATCGACGGCATATCATTCATTTAAGTATGTAATTAGAACGATTGTGATCCCTGTAAACACAAATAGCTGCTGAAGCGCTGCAGCAGCGCTGCACCGTAGCGCTGCACCGTAGCGCTGCAGACGGTGCCCACGCGCTGCTGACGCGCGACAGCAACCTTCAAATTTCCGTTTTTTGAATGCCACACGCGCTGCTAGAGCGCCACTGTAGCGCTGCAGAACAGCTGCGGCAGCGTAACGGAGGAGCATCACGAGCGCTGCTGATTAGCTGCAGCAGCGCCGTTCAGTTGCTGCGGCAGCGCTGCAACAACCGTCTTGCAGCGCTGTAGAAATGCATTAGCAACGCTACACCAGCGGTGCTGCGGAGCCCGAATTTCGCTTTAATTGCGTACTGAATCAAGCTTATCCTTGCCAATTACTACCCGGTGGCCTATCCCCAAAAGCAATTCCATCATTCATGTGCAGGTCTGAATTATCATCGCTGCTATGCTCGTAGATATGTCTACTTGTCCGGGCACTCGTCAGCCTGACAGGTGAATGAAGAAATAGCTATTGGGCATACGCTATGAAAGAGTACTGAAATAAATTATTAGGTCTTGATTGAATTACGCAGTTCAATCAAGACCTAATAATTTGTTTCAGTACTCCTTCATAGCTTATGCCCAATAGCTATTTCTTCATTCACCTGCCAGGCTGACTAGTGCCCGGACAAGTAGACATATCTACGAGCATAGCAGCGATGATAATTCAGACCTGCACATGAATGATGGAATTGCTTTTGGGGATTTACACTGAAAGCATACCATCAATGAAAAGGTCCGGAATAACCTGCATAACTATGGCCACAGGGTAGTAAACCAAAACGAAATTACCTTGACAAGAAGTTTGGCACACAGGGTAGAATTCTATGACGGTCATAACCTAGAAAGTAAAATTTCCATAGACTTTCACTCTAGGCTTACCATCAGTACTTCACTCAGCCAAAACAGCACTAGTTCTCAAATCTCGAATCAAAAAAAGAATGCAAAATTAAGAACTGGTAACCACTCGATACAAAGCGTACAACAATCCTCAGAATAACGAAGCATACCTTAAACACAGATACTTACTCACCATTCGCTATATAGCATTATCCTTACAGCAGAATGAGTTTATGGTAGAAGAATAAAATCGCAAAAATTCAAAATATGCTTAAAAAAATTTATTTTCAGTGCATCTTTTAATTTGCATCCCAAACAGTTACAGAACAAAGAGATAGTATGCAAGGCCAGATTTAAATAGCAATGAAAGGCAGTGGAAGTTTCTCTGCCCTCTCCTCAGAATATAAATTTGAAAATTAGAGAATAAACAAAATTCATGTTAAGTAATTAATGCATGATATGTCAGCAGAAGCAATGCAACAATGAAAAATCATCAAAAGCAAAGGCAACAAACATAGTACTCAATATAGAATGAGAATGCACCACAATTCCTAGTTACAGAACAAAATGACAGTACCCAAGGGCAGAATTGCATGGCATATAATAGCAGTGGAAGTTTTTATGCTCTTTCTTCGAAATACAAAACTGAAAATTTGAGAATAAACAGTGGTCGTTTAAAGTAATTATGCTAGACACATCAGATGAAGCAAGAGCAATTCAATGAAAAATAAAAGCATATATTCATAATAATGCAACAGTATACACAATCGCTGTTAAAAACAGATCTCCTTATCCTGGTGCAATTTCTGGTACCACTCTCCTATCTTTTTATTTATTTTACCAAAACCAACATGAACCAGCGTAGGCTTCTTATCAGCATCTGAGGATATACCAAAGAACACACATAAAGCATCTACTGATACAAAAGACGCAATCAATGGGAGATCAATTGTGAAAGGAGGGAAGGAATAAATGACAAGAGTAAAAACTATACCAAGAATAGCTTTGCAATAATTATAATATTTATCATGATGAATCATAAGCACGCAAGAGGATTCCCACATGCACACCACACGGTCACAACAATGTTACATACGCCAGAAAATTACACTTTCTCATTTATATAAAGGCTAAACTTGCCAAACACTCATGAAAGCAATCTACCCTGAAGCTAGAACTTGCAAAAACATTGTCAATATTTTCTAATTTGTTCTCAGAAGGTTCAGTGAACACACTCTTGAAGTAGGAATTCAATAAATTGACTTTCACGAAACTGTTTGCTAATACTTATCCATCATCGTATTTTAGCGATCAAACGGAAAATATTTTACATTGCTCGTACTTCCCTAACACCAGACTAAAATGCTTTTGAGTTATCTCGTTACTCCTCTACCAGCGTTTTCATTTTAAAATTCGTCAATGCATTCTTGAAGGCTTCCTTAAGCTTTAAACAACTTATATTTTTTAATTAGTAACACGAGATAATTACTGGATAAATCAGTATTGACATCTTCCATTTTAGCAGGGCATTCTCTCTGTCGCTTTAATGATTTTTTGACTCCCGCGTCAGCCCATCTCGTTGGACAATCTTTTTAGTATTTACTAAAAAGGTTGGCTAACTAAAAACTTTTCAGCTGTGAACTTTTCCTGAGATATGCGTTACAGATTTCCTATTTCACTATTTATGGAAACCTATATGATTATTATTTTAAAGCTTATTTCCAATGGTTCCAAACATAACTACGACCACGTATGTAAACAAAAACACTTACTCTTAAAATGTGCTTATATTCACCATGAAAGAAAGCCAATCCTACCTAATTTCAAGGAGCATTGAATTTAAAGTAACTAAAATTATACATTTTAAAAGAAGATGATAAATTCTTACCTAATTAGAATCCCCAAGGACGATCAACAGTTGCACGACGTTGGCCGCCATAGCCTCAGCAAACTTCCCAAGCACCCTGGTAAACAATCGCGTATCGCGTAGCGGAGGATTGTTGCACAAACTCGCATTAGCAGCGTTCCAGCAGCGTGCTGCAGGCATGCTTTGGGCATGCGCTGTTGATGCGCTGCAATTGCATGTTTCGCCAGCGTGCTGCGAAAGAGCGCTGCACAAGCGCTGTTACCGCGCTTCATTGAAACGGAAACGAACTTGCAGCTGTGAAACCCCTGTGCAGCGCTGCTGCAGCTATTTGTGTTTACAGGGATGTTTACTAATGTCCGCTTAGCTTTTATATACAATAACTTCATCCGTTTATTCGTAGGTACCGGAGAATTCGTCGTTTAGGACTGTCTGTGCTTGTATTATGGGGTGAATTCCAGTCAATGCAACTTTTGCTCGCTGATTGGAGACATCTAGGAACATTTTTGTGCCAAAATAGTGTTATTTTCAACGTGACATCTCCCGTTAAGCTACTGCTAATAATCACAGTGCCAGTGGTTGTAATGCACTAAGTTTGACAAGGTTGAAAAATGTCGGCCAAGAGTTATCAGAGTTCCATCGTGATTGAATAGTAAAAAGTGCTATTACGCTATCGATAAATGTCTAACAGTAGTGTAAAAATTGTCAGTGGCGTGCTAATCTCCGTTGTTCACCGTAGATATGACATTTCACGATCACGCTATTGAAATAAAAACTGTGTGTGAAGTTTGTTATTCCATTATTTCAACGAATAGTAGTGAGAAATGTCACTTGTGTGGGCTAATTTCAGGCTTTAAATCAGTGAATAAATAGTTGTATTCATCATAACGAGTTCTGTTATGGTAAGTTGTACGTGATGAATATAAGAATGTGATAGTGACATCCAGTTTTTGATAAGAGCATTTGCCTATTTCCCACTATATTTTTATGGTATATGCTAGAATATTGTTTATGGATTTACCTATATTATTGAAATAGGTTGTAGCTTGTGTGTGTGTTGGCAGCGGAACCGATTCGCGATCTCACATGTGGATTGTGTGCAGACTGTTTTGCTGTGAATTCGTACCGTAGGACGGATAGGACTACCTTCTCCGTTAATCCGGCGTTGCCAAATTCAACAGCACAGCTTACGATCGTTATCCTCCAGTATTACAAGTTTCTTTTACAACTCGATTTGCCGCCGACGTATAGCAATAATTTGTCTTAACAAATTCCATGAGGGTCGTGGCATCGATTTTTGGTGTCCTAAAAAAAAGGCTGGTGTCCTAACACCCTATGCCACACGCCTTTTAGGCGGCTTGCGGGGTTTTATGTAGACGTAGATGAATTTCAGGTGTACTATTCGAACGAGTGGCAACGATATCATCCATTTTTCTGATGACTGAAACATACGAAGTGAAACGCTTATACTTCATCATCCCGGTGTCTAATTATTAATATCCCAAGTTATAATTGCGGCACAATAGCAATAGGAAAACTTGCCCAAGAATAACAGAACAAAATAAAGTGACGATGAGCGGCTAAATACTCCCTCAAAACAAATTTTACACCATGCGCTCAGCGTATTTCCCTACTCCCTACGGTTGTTTAGGCACCTATGACGTCACGCCTGGCCTCGGCAACGCTCGGGTGTCTTCGCGCAGTGGTCGGCTCAGAGAAATTTTTCTCGATTTTAAATGCAATTTTTTTTATTTCTTTTGATGTTGAATGGAGAAACTGAATGTATTTTTGCGTCCTAATGTATCCATTTTACTCATTCAAAATAGTTTTTAGAGCAATCTACGACCCATGCAAGTTCCTCATTGAAGGATACATATAAGGAGTTGATGGATATCATAATTTCTATATTTTGTGAATATGACCCTCTGATACAGTCAACTATAGGCAGTGGGTTTCCACTGATACATGGGTTTACATCATCCATTGATGAACTCTTGGATATTCTATGCCTCAAAATGAATAAACTGATACCACATCGTTACGTCACTAAAGAACAATCCTCGTTTTATCAAAATAAGCAAAGAAATCCTCAGTCATGAAAAGGTAGTTACCGTGATGAATTTTATTGAAAACTTTTCATTTTTAATTCAGGATGAAGTTCAAAGTTATCACTGGACCAATCTATTATCCACCATACACCCTAGCTTGATTTACCTGAAGAAAGATGGTACTCTCAATACCTCATCTCATTGTTTAATATTTGATGACCTTAACCATGATGTGTCCTATTTTATGAAAGAGCAACGTCACCTTATAGAATTTTAAAAGAGAACTTCGCCTATGATCCAAGAGGTTCGGTACTACAGAGATGGATGTGCTGGGCAATATAAAAACTACAAGTCTGTTATAAATTTGTGCCATCATTATAATGACTATGGAATGAATGCAACCTGGTCTTTTTTTCCGCAAGCCATGGAAAGTCCTCCTTTGATGGTATAGGTGGTATCATTAAACGGATGGCAGAGCAAGTAACAAACAGCAGCAGGATTTGTGAGTTTTGTAGAGATAATATGAAAAACATTAACATCCATTGCATTAAGTCTAGTGATGTGCCAAGGCCACGTAGTAAAAATCTTGAAAGATCCACCTAGGCAAAAACAATTCCGGGCACAAGAAACTTCCGTCATTTTGTGCCTTTATCAGATAGAAAAGTTGCTGAAAAGTTCACCGGCTTGAATGACGAGCACAGCATTATATTTGACTTTTTTTCTGAAACAGTGGATTTTCCCGATAATTTGGATGTTGGTTCATATGCTGCTAGTATTTACAGAAAGCAGTGTGGTACATTGGACTAGTGAAAGCTCTCAGCCATGAAGAAGGTGATATTTCAGTTAAATTCATGACACTTAAAGGCCCCTCACCTTCATTCTCTTGGCCAGAGATTTATGATGCTTGCTGTGTGCCACTAGGACAATGTTGTACGTCAGGGGTTCCCAAACTTCTTTGTACCGCGCCCCCCTGCTACACATATCAGCTTTCCATTTTGCAATACCCTATTTCCACGGTGCCGTACATACCAACTCCTACTCATACAAGTACTTGTACTCGTACAAGTATGTGCCTACTTGATACCGTGAGTAGGTAATTTTTTTGTTCACTGTTGAATGCGGTGACGCAGAATGGAAAGATTCAATAATTGTACATAAGATGAAAATTAAAACAAGTATTACATGAAAAACGAATATAATTACTGATACTGCGAGCTCCGCTCTCATAGGCACGAGGGGGTTGTTTGAAACGTGCAGGGGAACGATACTGAGAAATTTATAACAGAAACTTTTTTTATCAATAAATTTTTGAAGATTTATCCATCTTCTTCGAAACTTGAAAACATGAAAATAAAAAAACAGCAATTGATAGTGCAATAGGGGTGTGATACTTACCTCGATAGATCATATTCATTGTAAGATAAAAAGATCTTTTTATTTTCAATACAGCTGCCCTTGCGCCAATGAGAAGGGAGCTTGCACTGCGAGTGAAGTATAAAGATATCTCAACCCAGATCAGTACACACACCCATTGCGTCTGACAGTAACTGCTATGGAGGGGGACAGTTTTGAGAACCTTGAACTCTTGTGTGTTTTGTAGTTTTAAAAACTGTAACCTTCTTTGATAAAGTTTACAACTTTATTGAATCTTTACAAAAACAATTATGAAAGCTTAGAAAGACTTTATTTCAAAGATCTAAGGAAATTATTTTTGTCATTTTTTTATTTATTTCATTTGGGTGTCACGCCCCCCCTGGACTTTCTCCAAGCCCCCCAGGGGGGCGCGCCCCCCAGTTTGGGAACCCCTGTTGTACGAGCTTCATTCTCCTGTAATCATAAGTTCTGGGAGGTCATACTACTTCTTGAGGGAGGAAGTGGCCAACATTCCAAAAAAAATATTTAGACTGTAAAAAACACTAAGACATCATAGTATGTGGTCAGCCAGTTAAAAAGACGAGGCTCGCTTTCAAATCAATAGGTAAGGTTGTAAATATTATTTTACTACTTTTGCCTAAATTTCTAATGATATAGAATGACTGAATGAATCATTGAAAGGGTGGAGCATCTGAGGAATTTCTCAATGCAAATGATTTCATGACGGTTACCTTTGACATTTGATAACGTACATTACTGCGATGTCAATACATCTGGATATGAAATGTATCTGGCCTTTGGACAGAGATTAAAATGAATGAAGGATGTAATAGTGTACCACGGATGATGCAATTTTTTATTAATATTAATTCTGCTCAAATAGTTCAAATAGCACGAAATTAGCAGTAGGTGACGGAGTACATTCACATGCTTAAGTGTTTCCTACTCTAAGAGCCAGTAGCATACGCTTTAGTGAGGTAATGCATGCTCCAATATTGTTTAATCAGGACTCATGATTAAGATACAGATATAAGATAAAGAGCCATTTTTTCCCATGACCATGAATGAGTATTTTTTTAACGAAAGGAATGTCCGACTCACGATTTTTTTCATCAGGATCCTTGTCCATCATTAATGATTACTTTAAACTGAACAATGAGTCGCATGTATTAGCATGGTCTTTCTCTGTGGATGCTGACAATGAAAAATGGTACAAGCGAGATTTTTTGTAAACTTTATTTATTTTATTATTATTAAACTTTATTATTTTACTTCATGCAGTACACATGTAAAGATCGTCGTGCGATGATTATGGACCACTTAGCTTTAGAAAAAAATGATGCCTTTTTATCTCACAGGAATGGAGTTATGAATGAAAATAGTCGCCACGTGTTGCACGTTGCAGCACTTAAGGGGTTCACACCAAAATTTCAATTGCTCATACTTCATTAACTACTGACAATTGGAGGTTAAAATTGCTCACAATTTCTAATTATACGAGAATGTATGACCATGGCAAGTTTCATAAAAATCCGAGTCGGTGGGTGTCATGAACTGGTGGATTTGAAATGGAATGACCCCGGGTCTTAGCTTGAGAGCCTGGGTGGTTCAGGATGGATTGGTTTCAAAAGCCATCAGAACAGACCAGTAACACAGAATGTTAAAATAATAAAAAGCTTGTCGTGTTTGCACAATGCATCCAACATTTTCATAAAATCCACTACTTCCCAACTCCATCCTAGGGCCTTATACAGTCGTCTTGTTTCACTGGCTGACCCAGTATTAAGGGTTGAATTCACTATGGATTAAGTCTAGCAAGCAATCACCATGAAGCCTGATTCATGAGTAAGCCTGTAAGAATATCTATTTCATTTTCTCACTTGGTCAATTCATAGACTTCACATGAAAAAGCTGAAAGTTGGCAAAGATACCCGATTCCAAGGTTGCCCACATGCATCCACTTTCCAGTTCCCTATCTCTTCCATTATAATTTACCTATTTTCAGAAGCAATCATCATAATAATATTTAAATTTGGAATACGTCCAGAGTGAATTTTCATAAAACTCAAAGTACTTAAAATGAGAATCAATGTAGAAAATTCCACTAGAACATCCTAATAAAAAATACTCAGAGCAGTTATAAGTAAAATCAACATCTAATTAATTCAAACTTCTCATATCCACCCCCAAAAACGGTGATGCCTTGTACTTCGCTTTACCACCTTTTACAATTTGGATGAAGCTATAACCTTGAAATCTTAGCTAACTTAGTGGCTTGGTCACCCACTGTCATTACTCTGCAGAACTACAACTGATGCCCACAAGGTATTGAAGTTGAGTTTAGCCTATTTTCAGCCAAAAAAGTTTTTTTCCCTATCTCAGTTTTTCCATGAATAACTGCAAGGCATATTAAAGCAGAGTTGCCAAGAGCACAAAACAATGAATAGGTTGGGGTGTCTATCAAAGCAAAATTTAACCATCATTTCAAAACTGAAAAAAACCACTTGAGCTCATTTCAACATGTTCCATGTTAATTTTGTCTATGGGCACCACAATTGACATGGTGAATAAATGGAATATTATACTTAGTACTCTTCACAAATGATTTACTGGGAATTTTTTTCTCTTACCCAGTCTTAAAGAAAAATTGTTAGGTAAAGTACACTGGAATTCCCATATGAATGCACATGACTGCATATATTGGTTACTATCACTGAAGCATGACGAAAATTTTACTAGATATTTGCCGACCTGATCACATCCTCAAGCAGAACAATAAATCATAAACTTCTGGAATGTATACATAGATGAAAAATGCAGATGCTACATCCTTCACTAGGGAAGTGTCCAAAAACCGGGTCTCAGAATTCAATCAAATATTCTTGTGTTATACATAGTCCATTGGGAGCTGTCCCTGAAAATGAGAGTTTATAACCAAATAGTTAAAACTTAAATGCAGTTAAACATTTACAGGTCAGGGTTCCCACTCTACCTGAATAATGCAATTCACGGCTTTTACCAGGTTTTCACGGTTATTTTTCAGGTTTTCACGGTTTTTTTCAGGTTTTCACGGTCTCAATTTCGCTAAATTCACGGTCCGTTAATAAGCCAACAATAAGAAAATCACTGGCTGTATATCAACAGAAAATTAACGTACGCAGCAAACGCCGTGAATGTTAACGCCGCAATGAAAAGTGATATCTGTTATGACGTGATCTATCGTTTGAAAAATTCAGGGCCGACTCAAGGACCAGCCCAATCGCGCTCTTGCCCGGACGCCGAATACCCTTCGGACATTCTTCCGTCCGGACACCTGAGGTCCTCTTTTAATTCCTCGCCGAGAGATTGTTTTTTGCGCACGTTGTTATTACTGCACAGTAACCGAATGTCCCCCACCCCAATCTTTCTTTTTTAACGGAAAATATTTTATTTAAATTGTTTATAGAATATAATAAATTGATTCTTTCTTATTTAACGGAAAATATTTTTGAAAATTGTTTGTAGAACATAATAAATCGAAAAACAATTTCATACACCGTATTAGCACAAATGTTATACGAACACGATTCTTAGACTACCCTCCTTTTTTGGAAATCCACTAGGGGAATTTTTTTTCCTAATAACGATACGATTATAAAATGAATGCGGAAAAACGATTAATGCCTCATTTTTTTGCTAAGTTGTCTATGTCCCAGGAAACGCAGGATTTTGGCGAGTAATTAAGATATTCATTAAAGGTTTCAAACAATATTTTAGATGATAACAGGAAAAGTAGTACTTTATCAAGACACATAGGTCATATTGTTGATTCGACCCATATCTCTTTCAAAATTCTGCAGGAAAACGCCACCTCACTAAAAAAATGTTTGCTCTTCCTCGGCATTTACACTGCTATTATGGATTTCAGTCTGATGTAAAAATTCTTATCCATCAAACACCATTTCCAGTACACGTATTCACGAGAGCAATGTGCATTTTGTGCCTAAAACAACCGCATTCGCCGGCGCATTGACTGGTTATGAGATGGATGACGAAGGCCAAAAATAGTCTAATACTTGAATTGTTCCTGTCTAATGAATATATTTTTAATATAATTGAGGTAGTATGTAAAGCGTGAAAAATGTTGCGCTAATCGTCAGTGGCACGCCCACCTGGATCTTCGTCTTCATATCTCTACTTGTTTTCTCCAGGTAGCTCACTCTACCCCCACCCCTACTGTCATGTGCTAGCGGACAACCCAAGGCGCTCTGCAATATTCACGCGCATCTAGCCCGGATTCTTTTCTTCATGTTCAATTATTTTCAGTCCATCTCTTAACCTGGATCCGCCCAATGTAACATAAATGTCACACCCTGTATCGCTCCACTGTAATGGCTCTTGCATCGTTCGGGCACGGTATATTGTTGTGTTTTATACCTTATAAGAAAGAGGAAGCTAAGTGCTTCAATTCAAGGTAAAAATTGTCAAGTGAGAGTGAAGACCTATCCTTTGAGTACCCCTGGTACTTATGCGCCTTCCCTGGACACTAAAAATGGACGTTCGCTTTGTGTAAATATTTAATTTTTTCATTAACTATATGCGCTACAGCGACAATTTTTGGTATGTATCAACATAATGATACAAAATTATTAATAATACATTAATATGTTTGGTATTGCTTTCCATTTCTGTAATATACTCTGATAAATGTTACTGTGACATAAATGTCACATTGGGCGGATCCCTATGCAAATCTTCAAAGTTTCGAATTTTATGCTCTAGTTAGAATTTATTCCATTTTCAACGTTTTTTCCTTCGTATTCCCGCCAAAAGATTTATTATTTATCAATTAGTCGATAAATTTGCATTTTTTAACTTTTATTCCGGTAATTACTTTTGAATTAAATTTTTTAATATTAGGGATATCGATAGCTCAGAGATATTACACTGTGTGAAGCCAAATAGCTTCCGGAAAACGAAGACTTTGACGAAGTACAATATACCTTGAGCTACCAGAAGCAGCAAATGTCACTGATGAGGACATTGCAGATGACCAGGCTGGTGGACTTGTGGAAAATTTAATGGGAAGACAACTTCGGGCAAGAGTGGAGCTTGTTTTGCAGCTTGATAATGATAATACTAATGAATTTCAAGAGAAGTCCTGAAGTATTTCGGTACCAGTTAGATGTAAGGAAAAGGATTCGAAGTCAACGAAGCTTACATCACTTCTCCAATAGAAAAAAGTAAAAAGAGAAGCTGCCAATTTGCGACAAGAAGGTCATTTTGTAAGAAATAGGTTATTCCCCGAAACAGATCTTCCTGAATAGAGGGAAAAATTAAGTGTAGAAATTTTTTAAATAGTTTTTTCGGATGACATTCTTTTTTCTCATGGCAGAATTAGATAATTATACTACTTCTATTGTTTTTTCATCTTCTAGCATCAGTAAAGAGGAGATGAAAATTTTCATTGGGATTTTACTGTTATGAGGTTGTAACTGGTTTCCATCCAAGCGATGCTCCTGGGAAGATTCTGGGGGTGCTCACAACTCTGTGGCATTTTTTAGTGTCCCCCCCCCCCAAAAATTTCTGGGACCCCCCCCCCCCCCCAGAAATTCCTCGAACTTCCTCGAACTTCCTCCGAACTTATCCGCAGAACTTCTCCCGCCAAGAACTTTTCGCGCTAAGGTTTTTTCGCGCAAAGGATTTTTTGCGCAAAGGGTCCCTGTAGCAAAGTGCCCTGTCTCGCAAAATCCTGTCTCTGGAAAATCCTGTCTCTGGAAAATCCTGTCTCTGGAAACAGTCTCTGAAACAGCCTCCGAAGCAGCCTCCGAACCAGCCTCCGAACCAGCCTACCTGCAATGCAAGACTTATATAGGACTACTGCGGAGAAATACTTCTCCTTGGCAAGCAAGGGGAAATCGGTGCTAAGGCCTTAGTATTGCACTTGGAGTGAGAAGTTTTACCATTGTCCTATCACAAACTCTCTCTCCCTCCAACACCTCACCCCAGTATCTCCTTCCCCTCCATGTGTTCCAATGAACGATTCCTCTGATGTCTCAACCGAGAAGTTGAGGGGAAAATTCTGGGTGCTGGCTGTTGTCTCAAAACCAGGGAATGGTGTTTTGGGGAGCGGCCGTTTCTGCAGGGGCAGTGACGCATCAGTGGGTGGTTGTTGAATTCGCCTGGCTACCCCTCCACTCCCTGGAAGAAGCCCTCCCCTCAAATGCTGTCTCGCCTTGCATAGGCAAGCCCTCTTCTGGTCGAGACCTGATGGGAGTCACATGTCTTGTGAGCCATGAGATTTTTAGAGCAATTTTCTGCTGGTAATGTTTCCTTTGGGATCATGAATTTACTATCATTGTTTTCTGTAATACTTCTGATTTTTTGAATACTCTACTTTGAATAGATATCGTACGGTAATAACTCGTAAATTATTTTTGGCTACCTTTTTCTTGTGAGCTGTTTTTCTGTTTGTGGAGTCTTACCCTGATTCAGCATGTGACCGACGGTTGGAGTATTTCCCTTGTCTGGACTTACGTGAAAAATCAACCAGATTTACGACGTAACGTTACATTTTGGTAGCAGAGCGTGGTTCGATTTCCTGTCCTTTCGTCGAGGTCTCCCGAGTGCTGGACAATGGTGACATTTCTCCACTATTTCTCCACTTTTTGCAGTTTCTGGTTGTTTCTCCTCTTAAAAGTGAGTTATTTTATGTTCCATTAAGTGCTTTTTGGTTCGTGTGGGATTACGTGACTAGTGTTGCCGACTTTTCCTCGTGGTCATATGCCATTTGACATTAATGTTCGTAATGCTCGTAATGTTCTTGATAATTTGGATAGCAGCTCGTTATTCTCGCACTATTTTTGGTGATTGGACTCTTCCAGCAGAGATAGATAGTTTTAAATCTCGCTCTTTCTCTCTCTTTTTCTCGTTGTCGTCACTTCACTTCTCAAAATGCCTGGAGGTAATACTGACAACCCGTACGAAAAAACTTATTTAACCACGGGCGAGGATCGTAAGGCCAGGGGTACGGCTAATGTGTCCGTAGGAAGTGAAGTTTCTAATAATGAACGGGAATCTTCTTTAGAAGTGGTTCCACCTCGCCCAACGCACGAGGAAAGCAGTGATTTTCACGTCTCTCACGAAATGTCTGCTTCTCAGACATTGCCAGTTTCTGAAGGGTTAGTGATTGTCAAACAATTACTCAGTGATTTTCCGCCATTTGAAGTGTCAAACAGTGAGAATTGGTTTAATTTCATGTTAAAAGTTAATGAAATCGTTTCTTTGTCCTTGGTTCCTCTGTCAACGTTATTGTACCTTGTAGTATCTAAACTACCTGCCAGCTCTCGTCATTTTTGGTTGTCTATGTTAAACTTGAATCTCGCATGGTCTCAAATCACAGAAAAAGTTTGGGCTAGAATTGTTAGTGACAGAGAGTTTGATCGTTTGATCACTACGAAAGTTAAAAGATTTCAGTTCCCTCGCGAAACGCCCCACGATTTCGTGTGTTCTGTGCGTAATGCCACTCAGGTGCTGGGTTTGCAGTATTCCGAGTCTTCTATTGTGCGACTCATTATTCAAGGGTTAAATCCTTTAACAAAATCTGCAATTATGTTCTCAAATCAGCCTAACACATTTGTAGAATTGGACTCTGTTATCACGCAGGCTTCTAAACATTTAATGGACTGTGCTGAATATTCCAACACTTTCCATCGTATCTCTAGGAATCCGTCTTCTGTTGCCTCTTCCAGTGCGCCTAGGGAAGTTTCTTTTCCTATTAATTGTTCTTACTGTCATAAACCTGGCCACAAAGTGAACGAGTGTCGCAAAAGACGACGCTTTACTCAGCCTGCCGTGAGTTTGATGAGCGTCCGTGACAAGTGTTCGACTCGATTGCCAATATTATCTATTAATCTTCATTCTATGCCATGCCAGGCTTTAATTGACACTGGGTGTTCAGTTTCACTGTGTGATGAAGATTTCTTTGCTTCTCTGAAATGTTGCCGGAGAAAGGTTATTCGTAAGAATGTTGACGTCGATTTAATCACTGTGTCGGGGCAGCCTTTTCATATTAATTCCTCTGTCTCACTCAAGGTTCAAATAGGCAAGTTTTCTTGGAACCACGTGTTTTATCTAGCTAAAATCCCGTTTCCCGTGTTACTGGGTGTGGATTTCATTTGTAATTCAAAGATGATTATTCGTCCGGCGAACGTCAGTTTTGAAATTGCCCCGAATTCTCTTTTTTCTTTTACGGACAATTGCGAAGCGTTTAAATCGGCGCCAGTTAGTAACTCGTCCGAATCTCATGTTCTGTCGTCCACTGAAATCACGTTGTGTGATAAGTTGAAGGGCTTATTGTCAAAATTTCCTGATGTGATTTCTCAAGAATTGGGGGTCACATCTGTTATGACATACGAAATTGAACTGCTAGATTCTACTCCGATTCGATCCCATCCTTATTCATTGTCACCTCCAAAGGCAAATTTAATGAAGAAGCACATCCAATCTTTACTTGATAAGAAAGTGATTGAGGTTTCCAATTCAAACTGGTGTTCGCCAGCTTTTCTAGTGCCTAAAAAGGATGGGTCTGAAAGATTAGTGGTTGATTACCGTAAGTTGAACAAAGTTGTTAAATCAGACGGTTATCCTACACCTTCTGTTGAACATGCATTCCAATATCTTGCTGATGCAAAATATTTTACTGTTCTTGATCTCAATTCTGCCTTTCATCAAATACCATTATCTGAGAATTCTAAGAAATTAACTGCTTTTGTGACGCCGTTCGGAGTGTACCAGTATAATAGATTGCCATTTGGTTTTGTAAATTCTCCTCAAATATTCACTCGTCTCATTAATGAAGTATTGGGCGATTTGAAATATTCATGTGTCTACCCATATATTGATGACTTGTGTATCTATTCCAAGTCTGCTGAAGACCATGTATCTCATGTTAATGCTGTCCTCAACAAACTACGCAGTGCCGGTTTGACGGTGTGCGAGGACAAGGTTAAGCTTGGTGTGGAATCACTCACTTTTCTGGGCCATCTCATCACAAATGGAACCTTGCAAGTTGATCCTGAGAGAGTGAGACCAATTGAACAATTCCCAGTTCCCAGAAATGTGAAGGAAGTGGCCAGATTCATTGGACTTTGTGGGTTTTACTGCAAGTTTATTCCAAGGTATTCTGAAATTTCTATGCCACTGAATCGCTTGAAACGTAAAAATGTTCCTTTTCAATGGACAGCCGTTGAAAATGAGGCTTTCTGCCAGTTGAAGAAAGCTCTCACCAATCCACCAGTGTTATCTTTCCCTCGATTTGACGAGGAATTTCATTTATTTGTCGATGCCAGTAATTTGGCGGTTGGTGCCGTTTTGAATCACAAAGTAAATGGTGATTTTGTCCCTGTGGCTTTCGCTAGTAAGGCACTCTTGGAACATGAACGTAAATTTTCTTCTTATGAATTGGAGTGTCACGCAATTCATTTTGGAATTCAAAAATTCAGTGTTTACTTACAAGTAAAACCATTTCACTTGTACACTGATAATGGTGCCTTGACATGGCTTTTCTCTCATCCTAAGCAGTTGGGCAAATTAGGCCGGATGGTTCTTAAATTATCCTCTTATAAATTCACTGTGCATCATGTTCGAGGAGCATCTAATTCTGTCGCAGATTGTCTTTCTCGCATTGAGCCATCCTCATCTACAAATAGTCATTTAGATGTGGAATCTAACACTCATAAGGAGTCAGCTGTTCCTTATTCTTGTGTGTTACATAAATTGCCTTTGTCATTTGTCGACATTCGAAAACACCAAGAAACTGATCTCGTTCTAAAGGATATTTTCAATCAGATTAATAATAATTCCTTGAACGACAAAAACTATTTTCTGAAGGGACAGCTATTATGTTATGGGAATTCTAAAATTAAGCGAGGAAGAGCTGTTTTGCCTACGGTCTTGAGGCCTATGATTTTTCAATATTTTCACTGCTCTAGTATGTCTGCTCACTTGGGCATGGCTAAAACTTATGATAAGATTAGCAGACACTTTTGGTGGAAGGATATGAAAAAAGAGGTTTATGACATGGTCAGAAAATGCCATCTGTGTCAAACTTGTAAACCCAGAAATGCTCCACCTCCTGGCATGCTATCGTCGCACAATCCTTCTGATGTTTGGGAAAGACTTTATATTGACTTTGTGGGTCCTTTACCTCTGACTAAAGGTGGACACCAATATGTACTTTCTCTTATTGATGGATTTTCTAAGTTTTGTTTTCTTGAGCCAGTTCGCAAGGCTACGGCCGGTTCGGTTGTTTCAATACTCACTCAAAGAGTGTTTCCAAAATTCGGTTTTCCAAAATATTTGGTTTCTGATAATGCACAAGTTTTCAAATCTCATGCCGTTAAGGAGATGTGTTTGCAACTGGGGGTTAAGCAAATTTTTGTTTCTCCATACTATCCCTGTTCTAATCAGGTAGAGAGATTGCATAGAAATCTAAAATCTGCACTTGCTATTTTGTGCAATAATGCTCACCATATGTGGGACACTATGCTGGCTGACTTAAATTTTGCCCTGAACACTGCCTCTCATGAGAGCAGTGGATATTCTCCTGCCAAAATAATTTTCGGCAGAGAACTTAAGCATCCTTTAATTAATCAGTGGGACATTCCAAAATCTTTATTCGAGAATGATCTCAGCGATAATGACAGACAAGCCTGCCTGAATCATGTTATTGCTAATTTAAAAAAGGCCAGAAACAGGTATAAAGAATCCTATAATAAATCTCACTCCCAAATCACTTTCTGTGTGGGAGATCTTGTTCTCTGCAAAAACCATCCTGTCAGTTCTAAAGGTGAACAGAAAATGGCAAAACTGGAACCTCTGTGGAACGGACCTTTTGTCCTTAAAAAGTATCTCTCTCCTGTAACAGTTATTCTGGAAGTTTCTCCTGGGAAAGAGAAAATTTGTCATGTTTCTCATTTAAAGGCATATCATGGTGGCATTGCTAATTCCAGTAATTAAAAGGAGAGAAATATCATTGATTTTTTTTTATTCTTTTTTTTTAATGAATGCTAATGTTTGCTCTCTCAAATACTATTTGATGCTTGATTTCGGTGTTGTATTTCTATTGATTTCTAATAATATTGTTTTGATTAATGAATAATAAGTCTATTTCTATGCTTGTAATTGAAATTGTTCTGAAATATTGTATTGTACTTGCTTATTCTCATCTGCTTAATTCACTCATGTAATTTAGTGTTGGTCTACTGTGATTGTGAGATGGGGTAAGGTGGAGGAATTATGGGTGCTTGGAGGGAGAGGACGGGAGATTAACTTGGGGGGAAATCCCCGAGATGGCTCGTTTCCAGATAAGCTGTGGAGGTGGCCCCAGTTATTAAGATTCAATTGTGTTTTGTGTCACCTTTCCTCCACCAAGACTTTATGGACATTCTCACAATTCTGGACAGTGATAAGTGTCGTGATTTTGCAGTGTTCAATATTCTATCGATGGCTGAGTGATTGAATTGATCAGCTGATCTTAAGACTGCCTACTGTGTTTTAGTGTGGCTTTTGGCGTTGAGTTGCGACCTTCATCGCCCGACAAGTATGAACTTTCATCTTGTCGCAACCAGCATGTAGCTCTCATTTCTATTGTTAATTGAAGAGTGAAATTTAGAGTGATTTCTTTTGTTGATGCAATATGCAGTTCTCATTTTGTTAGCATCGCCTATGATTCTTTTTTGACTTGTTTAATTAATACTGAGAGATATATATACACATCTTGATTAAATTTAGTCAGTACTTGTTCAATAGCTGACATGAATACCATATGCCTTATAAATTGTTAATAATTATTGGAAAATCGAGGAATTTAGTGCAATCTATTTGTCATTTACGTAATCTTGTTGAATTTTGGAGGATTCTTTATTGATAATTAATTATGGACTGATAATATTTACAAACATGGAGGGTTTAAATGGGAGAAATACTAATGCCAATGTATATTAATTAAGTGAGACACATATTATGCTGAATATTTTTGCTAGTATTTTGATAACTAATAATTATTTAGTGAATAACCGTATTTTTGAATAAACTTGTACTTAATGATTATATAATATGGGGTATATATTTTGTTGGTCGACCCTAACTTTCTCTTGGGTTGCAATATGAATTTTGGGTAGAAGTTAAAACCCATTTTTGTCAATCGTTGATTTTTGATAAGGTGGTTGAACCCAACTAATGGGACAACCCAGGGTTCTGATGAACCCAACTGCTTCACCAACCCAATCTTGCCCATTTACTAAGTGGTTGGTTATTGTATTGCTTTACTTGGTTTTAAAAAAAAACCACAAAATATCTCTGATGAGAAAAGGAACATTTGAGTTTGGTAAAGATATCCTGGTGTTATACCAATAAAAATCTTCCCAGTTCCTTCTGGTCGCTGATGATAATTATTTGTAATTTTGATTCACTGTTCACCGAAACAAGCATCACATTATGACATATTGATTGTTAATTTCATTTTCTTGCTATGTAATACTAAATAATCTACTCTATATCAATTCAGCAATATTTCTTGTCTCACTCTTGTAATTATGTCATGTTACTCACTTAAGAATTCTGTTGAATTCCAAACATCACTTCTGAGGTTATTATTTACAGAGTGATAAAATTGTATGTTCTTGTCAAAACTATTTTTGAGTGATATTTCTTGAATACTATTGTCTCAATCAATAAACTTTTTATATTCAGTTCAATTCTAACCACTGAATAATGGTTTTTGTGAAATTCATGGGGGTTAAACAGTGGGGGTTCATCCAGTGAAAACCAGTGGACCTGTGATGCCTCGATAAGTTTTCTAGGCATTAATCAGTTCTTGGTGGACGTGTCTTTGTCCACAAGTTCAAGCAATTTTTGTGGTCATTTTCCCACAGAGGATGTGGCATTTTTTAGTGTCCCCCCCCCCCCCAAAAATTTCTGGTACCCCCCCCCCCCCCAGAAATTCCTCGAACTTCCTCGAACTTCCTCCGAACTTATCCGCAGAACTTCTCCCGCCAAGAACTTTTCGCGCTAAGGTTTTTTCGCGCAAAGGATTTTTTGCGCAAAGGGTCCCTGTAGCAAAGTGCCCTGTCTCGCAAAATCCTGTCTCTGGAAAATCCTGTCTCTGGAAAATCCTGTCTCTGGAAACAGTCTCTGAAACAGCCTCCGAAGCAGCCTCCGAACCAGCCTCCGAACCAGCCTACCTGCAATGCAAGACTTATATAGGACTACTGCGGAGAAATACTTCTCCTTGGCAAGCAAGGGGAAATCGGTGCTAAGGCCTTAGTATTGCACTTGGAGTGAGAAGTTTTACCATTGTCCTATCACAAACTCTCTCTCCCTCCAACACCTCACCCCAGTATCTCCTTCCCCTCCATGTGTTCCAATGAACGATTCCTCTGATGTCTCAACCGAGAAGTTGAGGGGAAAATTCTGGGTGCTGGCTGTTGTCTCAAAACCAGGGAATGGTGTTTTGGGGAGCGGCCGTTTCTGCAGGGGCAGTGACGCATCAGTGGGTGGTTGTTGAATTCGCCTGGCTACCCCTCCACTCCCTGGAAGAAGCCCTCCCCTCAAATGCTGTCTCGCCTTGCATAGGCAAGCCCTCTTCTGGTCGAGACCTGATGGGAGTCACATGTCTTGTGAGCCATGAGATTTTTAGAGCAATTTTCTGCTGGTAATGTTTCCTTTGGGATCATGAATTTACTATCATTGTTTTCTGTAATACTTCTGATTTTTTGAATACTCTACTTTGAATAGATATCGTACGGTAATAACTCGTAAATTATTTTTGGCTACCTTTTTCTTGTGAGCTGTTTTTCTGTTTGTGGAGTCTTACCCTGATTCAGCATGTGACCGACGGTTGGAGTATTTCCCTTGTCTGGACTTACGTGAAAAATCAACCAGATTTACGACGTAACGTTACAACTCAATGGTTACCGTAGCCTAGCGAAGGAATAGGTTCTTTGTGATGAGTAGACCTTCACTTTGCAGACAATACGATGCCCGACATAATAGACAAATTGTGGTAGCTTAGCCGTAGATCACTAAATTGAAAGAACGTTTCAGATGGATTTTTCCCACTGAAAAAACTCTCTTTTGGCAGGAGTATGATTGTGGAGTATTTTGGTATCCATCCTTGCATGTAATTCATTCAGCGGAGGACAATCAGTTTTGGTGGTAATGGTGGAATATTTTCCTTGACTTTTGGATGTAGCTATTCTCAATCTGAAGCTGTTCACAATCTGTTCACGAGCGAAATCTGGTCATTGCATGTCACAATTAGAGATCAGGCATGTAATAATGCAAACATTACTGACCATACATCGATGCAAAGGTAAGTATAGCCGCCGTACTACTTCATTTTCAACAGAGGCAGACAGTGAAATATGTTACGATGCTAATGATCAATTAGTCTCAAAAGATTGCGTCACCGTGCTGGAGAACATTGCGCTTCCGTCAAATGCACTGCATGCGATGCATAAAATATGGACAAATATTGCTTTACTACTTACCACTCAAAATGGTACGTATACGCCGGCATTGAACTCTAAAGCAATCAGTTTAGTTTATATGAGACAAATTGATTCAAATTTAATTCAATTTTATAAGGTATTACACCCTTATATGTTGTGAGAATATTTTTCAAACATGTATATTTATTCTATATATTTTCCAAAATTGGGAAATGCATTTTCAACTATTTTACTTATTAGCCATGTAAAAATAATATTTAAATGTACCTTCAACAAATCCATTGATTGTGTCAATTCAAGGTTCTGTAATTTCATAACACTACTGCCGAAAACTTAAATTTATACATAAATTTAAAATAAGTTTTCTTGATGTGTATTTGACAAGTTTATAATATAAACATTATAAATTTAAATATACCCCAAGCTTGTGAAATAGCATTGAAAAAATCCAAAACACTTCTACATCTTAAAAAATCACAATTTACATCGAAAAATTTATGAATCGCGGGCAATGGAACTCTGAAAATTATTGCTAAATTTTTAAACAATTTACTTTAAATTTAAACAAAAGCTTGAAAATAGTGTACGTAATTAATAATATGTTTTTCTAGTGTTTTTTATCATTTAAATGAACAGTGCAGCTCAAATGCGGAAAATATTTGCTTTTTCTGGGGAAATATTACCTTGCACCAAAAGACAACAGATCCGCCCAATGTGACATTTATGTCACAGTCTGTATCTCGGAAACTACACAACCGATCAACGAAATATTTTCAGAATGTAGTAAAAATGAGACCCTTACCATTCCCCTAGAATATGAATTATTAATCTCAAAAAAAAATATTTTGGGCGGATCCAGGTTAAAGTTCTCAATAGTTTCTTCGGAGGGGCCATGGTCCGAAGACGAATAAAATTAAACTAGTGAAAATGAAACCTGACTTTATTAAACCCACATGGAAAACACTCGGTGGTTCGAATTCCAGCCACCCTAGAAAGTAGCGAACCACTCGCACGAGGTGATGTTCGGAACTGATGCTATCGCGTACGGGGGTACGCAGAGCATACTGCTGAAGGCGAAGCGTGACCATATGACTGCGCCATGAAATTTTTTACCCTAAAGATACCCATTCTTTTCTAACTATCGTAGCGCCAGATGAGCATATGAATTCGGATTGTTAGTAGGGAGAAACAAAAATCCTGAGAAGATATCCCTTCGTCAGTAACTCTGACAAGTGAGACTTAAAGTATAGCTCGTAAATTGATAGCTGATAACAACCTGATATCATGTTTTCGGAACAGAATGCCGAATTAACTGCCGAGAAGCTCAGCTACGAGGATATCGCGTTTCGCCAAAAATCACCATCGTATTTTTCCATCTATTTCCTTGCTTAAAATACGTCGTGTTTGGTCTCGTTTTTTTTAATTACGTGCAAATTATTAACATTTCAATCTAATAAAACCATAATAGCAATTGCTGAATATCATTGTTAGATACCTTTTGGGCTAATAGGTGACTCATGCAGCAGTTGACCTCCAGGAACTGGGAACTTTGAAGGAGTTAGGCTGAAAAAGGTCAGCGGGTGAGAAGAGGGGGGAGCGCGAAACACGTTTCTTTTGTTCTCGTGTAACTCGATATTTTTTTCGAGGCTAAGGTCTTCGTAATACAATCCCTGCGCCAGCTGGGACCTTTTTTTATTTTGGAGAAGAGGAAAGCGTCAGAAGGGGAGAGGCGAATGCTGAATGGAGGGGGATAAAGGATCTTGGGAAATGCGCTAATGTTACTTTTCCACGGCACTGTGCTTCTCCCAATGGTAGTTCCGTCTCTTGGGGAAGATTTCAACTATGTGCTTGTCGTTATTAGCCATAAATGACACATTGTATTTATTTCGTTTCATTTTCGTCAAACGATGGTTGCGGGAAAATTATGCGTCGGAACCGTGATCTTCAAACGATCAATGCGAGAAAAGATACTTCGAAGAACGATAGATGCGGGAAAAAATTACATTGTCTATAAGGACCTTTATTTGGGACCAGAAACGGCGAACGATCAATGCGGGAACGATAGATCGAGGTTCCACCGTATAACTTTTCTTTGGAAAGCGGCAGTGTAATGATTTCTATTCTCTGCTATCGTAATACTCTGAAAGCAAAACTGAATCTATCTCTCTAATTAGAGGCAAATCATGTTCCCTTCATACCGTTGCTCTGGGAAAAATGGAACGACTTAGTAGCAGTTTATATCGCGACGGCATTGAGGCTTTAACGTTACAATCCTAGGCGGATCTAGGGAGGGGCACATACCCCCCAGCCACTTAAAACATATGCAAGATTTTGAATACGGTCACATTATCATTGCGCTCGTTTTGTATCATGAGGTATCCTTGTTCTCCCCCCCCCCCCCCCCAGAACAAAATCCTGGACACGGCTTTGCTTGTGCTCCCCCACTCCCCAGAAAGAAATCCTGGATCCGCTTCTGGTTAAAATTTAGGTAAATTGTAATCAATCACACAAAACTTTGCAAGTTAATCAAGCTCTAACTTGAATGGAGCCGAACCCAGGGTAAAGCAGGCGATCTCGCGGACACGGCAGAAGTGCACCCGGCGATTGATTGGCACGCACGCTTTACCTGCTGCCAAAAATGGCAATAGTTTTTCACTTAAACACAAAATTAAATAAGATAAATTACTGTTCAGGTATTTTTGACGTTTATTTTTCGTTGTATAGCTATAAGGTGGCAAACTTAGGTATCCATAATTTTTTTCCGACTAAAATTATGCAACCCAATTGACGTCGAGAATTTTGCATTCGAATGTAAGACGAACCCTCTTTTCTGCAGGAGTTAGGAGGAAAAAAACTTGTCTTAGATAGGTGCAAATAGGTAAATTATAATTCACTTCGTTTGAAATATATAAAGACATAATAAATACCTGCTGAAAACATGTAATTTTCACTTTCACTTTACTTTATCAGTCGTCAAACATTTCCACACAAACTTTCCGGTTGCGACGTAAAACTGGCAAGTCCCAGGTCGACGCATGCGAAAGTCGTGTAATGCTGTGTTGCCATAAGCGGAAATCTTCTCTCGTTTTCAGGCCGCAACGCGCGAGAATTAGTAACGTCGCGCCGAAAGCTCGCTGTCACCCGGTTCAAACGCAGGGAGCGTTGTGTCCACAGCGAATAGCAGGTTGTCAAGGTTAGCGGTCTTCCAATCTCAGGATTGAGGGTGTTGAATTAACGTTCAAATTTTTCGACACAAAGGCCATCTAGATTTAGTTCCGAAAGTGGTCGCTGCAGCCAGTGGGAAGCCTAATTGAATGGAAGGGGGACTAATCAGTGACCGAGGGAGGGGAAACCAAGCCAGTGGAGGAAAGTAAACAAGCTGATGAGAAGTGGTGTCATATTTCAGGAGCGGGGAGAGAAGAGGCCTGCGCTGGGGAAAGATGTTTTTTTTCTTCGGGCAACATTCGTTCCCACGCTTTTCTGACCCATGCGACGATGCTCGCCACAATGAATAGAAGTGCGCTCGCTACGAACGAAGTTGAAAATTTCTGGGAAGGTATTAGTATCAAGATTAAGAGATTTGGTTTTAGGATGAAATTCACGGCTTTTTCCAGGTTTTTTCACGGTAGACGAAATTCACGGCTAATTCACGGTTTTAAGGTTTTCACGGTTGAGTGGGAACCCTGCAGGTCAAATATATTCATGTAAAAGAGCCACTCTGCAAAGGGTTAGCATGTTAAATGAGGTAGTCAAATGTTAAAAGAGCACAGCTGTCACGCAAAGGATTTGGGGTTGACACAAACATTAAAAATTATGAACACTGAAGTTTATGGAAATATTGATGAATTCATCTGTAACATAAACAATACAAAAAATATACATAAAATATTTCATACTAGGTTAGCAAAAGTTGATTGAATTCTTAGATCCTGTTTTTTAATACTCCCTTGTCAGAAATAATTACAAGTCTTTTCTGTGAAGAGATATATTCAAGCACTGAAGAGCACTCACCCACAGCCTCCGTCATAGACTCCATGGCCATTGTGCAATTCAGAATCAGCTCTCCATTTTCCGTAACAGTAGGCTGAAAGTAAGCAGATTTCAGATTTACCAAAAACAATTGACAACTCTAAAGTAATAAAAAAATGAAGCAAAAAATCTTGTATTCTTGTGACTCTGGCGAGAATACAAAAGCAAATGAAGTGACAGAACCAAAACTAATCCTAAACACAGTTCAATCATACACTGTCCTAGATACTAAAATGCACACTCCTTTCGGGGGAAAAAGGGTGGGCCAAAAGAATAAACAAAATGCTAGGTTAAAATATTGTGGGGCAACAGGTCTTCTTCAGAGTTAGTTTTTCCATTCTTAAGTATATATGAGATTTCTTCGTGAATCTTCTTAACTGGGGGGAAGTCATGTGGGATAAGAGTGTTACTTATCGGCTCTCCATCATGGATGGGCATGACCTCCTCGGCTGGCTCCTGCAGCATCTTCATTAAACATGGGCTGAGAGAATATTTAAGTCAAGGCGTCCTGGGTTGACCTTATTCCTCTTGGTCCGGGAAATCTACCATTCAGCTCTCCTATTTCCTCTTCTTCGCCACTCTTCACCTCACGGTCTAACCTCCACGATTCTCTTCTCTTTCTACCTATCTTCAAACTGACACGCAAGACAAAATAAGCTGTTGGGCATAGCCTTTTGCGGCAACACAAAGCCACAGTCGATTTGTCTCCTGAAGCTGAAATTCGTCCTCATTTCCTCAACCAGAGAGTGTTAGTTTTCTGAGGTCGGGGCAACTGGAGGAAACTTAGGAAGGAGAATGGAATCCTCATCATGGGGAGGGGGGTTTCACGAAGCATGTTCTCACTTTGTAGTGAGAAGGGGTGCAGATTCCATCACCCTACATTCGGTGCTCACAGGTGTTGTTTGGAGTGAGGGGATTGGGAAAAATGTGGACATTTCACTGGTCACGTACACACCACGGAAATACCCCAAAATTGGGAAAACGGGGAATCGTGGGGGGAGGTGGAAACACTCAACACTCCATTCATTCTTCACCGTATACGCACACACACAGGACACTGAATCAGCTCTCCTTGCCTTTTGAACGCTAATGAGTCCACAATTAGCATCATTAAAGACAGAGATACACGTATATAGAAATAGCTTTGTGAGTTCACAGAAAAACAATGATTCCTATTTATAGCATTGATAAATATCTACACACCACCTCAGAATATACTCTTCTAGGATGTTCACATATTACAGCTTCTGTTATACATTTAAATGCGATAAATTTTACAATAATCAATCATAGTACTTGAAAAAGAAAAATCTCATGTTATCAAGAATATGTAGGATAAGTCACAAGTAAAAGATCAATACTACAGTGTGAACGAATATTTGTCTCATGCCTCAATGTGACTGAGATTAAGGTGTAATTTGATATGCTTCAAGATATTGTTGCCCTTATTATTGCTTACTTTGACTAATTTTCTACACAAGCAAAATGTGTTTGTATTCGGTGAATTTTATCTACTAGATGTTTTTATCACTCATTTTACTATCTACTAGATGTTTTTATCACTCATTCTACTATCTATTAGATGTTTTTATCACACACACAAATTGATGTATATTGCACAAAATCTCATTTCTCTTATCTGGGAATAAAACATGGTAATCAAGTATCCTATGAGCAACAAATTCAGAAGCTCCGAAGAAAAATTACATCTACTTGTTTTTTTATTCTATTACAGATACTAGTTATTGATGTATAATTGTCAATTTATTATAGTGAATTCTACCTGAATGTGATGTTTAGTATCCTCATCTGGGGCCCTAGAACCAATTATAAAATAATCTTCAAAATTCATAGGAGGATAGTGTAGCTCATAGGTAACATGTTAACCTAAACAGCATAACTCACTCTACTCCAAAATTCGACTATATTACCTCACACTTGTGTGTTCATGTATGCTGCAAATGTTTGTGCAAAAAGATTATTTATAATTATGATGAATTTCTTCATATGAACTTTTTTTTTCTTTGTTCGCTTGTACTGATTTTGTATATTACATACTCACTGACATGTCCTATATTTGTCCAAACAAATCACTGAACCAATATAAATATCATTATTTTGATGATTACCTGAATAGAGGCTTGGGACATGAGGTCATTTGTGGCCCCATCAGTGCTATCACTGTGCACATATCCTCCTCCATCATCACTAAACTGATCTGCTTTTACACAAGGGGACCCACATGCTGCCATGCCACTCTGATAGAAAGAGAATTAACACTTCCTTGACATGGGTTTTCACCAATTGGTACAAGAAGCAAAAAGATCACAACCAAAACATCAAATGTATGCACATATGAAAAATTCCCTGGATAGCTATTCAGACTACAGAGAGAGGAAGGCAGGATAAATTTATTGACCAACAAAATATGGGCCACCATGTTACTCTGCCTTTTCAAGTAGGCATAGGAAAATCTTTTGAAGAATGAAGAACAAATTTATCAGCAATATTTTGAGACATCATGGTCTCATGACATCATTCATTGGCAATCAAGAGTTTTTGTCAACATGCGCAGACAGAGTACAAAAATGCTGATTTCATCCACTAATGGTAATCATTACATTTTGCTTCAATCAAAGTTGAATATACATCATGCTCCATCAAAATCAGCGGAGAAATTCATGTTTGATAGATTTGGCTAGAAACTGCATCACCTTATTGCGTGACAATACAGCCAACCAGAACATACACAACAGGATTTATGATTCACCATGAAAGCTTTTTCTCATTTGGAACGATTTCACCAGGGAATCATGATACAAATCATTGGGGGTACCCAGCCACACTACGATCGGTTATCTATTGATCATGACATCACAATAACACAGGGTGAGAGTACCAAATGCTACAATAGGTAGCATGAATTTCACTTGTCTTCCTTCCATTTTGAAGGCACAATATGGAAGGAAAAGAATTTCAATATGACTCTTCACGGATGCGAGGCTTGGATGTTGAGCAGCATCAGAGAATTCTACAGTAGAAGCATTCTTAATATGGTGCAGCCAAAGAATGATGAAGATAAAATGGATCGACCATGCAAGTAACGAGGAAGTGCTAAGAAGAGCGGCAGAAAAGAGAATTCTACTGAAAACCCTTAGCAGAGCACATAACTACTTATGTTAGTTGAAAACATAATGAGATACGATGGCCTGATGAAAACAGTCGTAGAAGGACTGGTGGAAGAATAGTTAAGGCTATAAAAGATGTAAAAGAGAAGAAATACGCCCCAATGAAAAGGTTAGCGGACAGGAAAGTTGCCTCAAAGATATCTTAGGACTTATGAAGATGATCCGTCCTTCTGTATTGTGGTGATTGGAAGACAGCATGGTGTTTCTATGCTCACATAAATGGGAAATGCCATGACGTCACAATCCTCAATTGCTCAGTGAGCAAAGGTGAGTGATCAGAGCAGCTCTATGCCCCCATTCTGTTCAGAACAATGAATCATTCATTTTGAATTTTTTCGTCAAGAACAACACATCTCTATGATAGTAAAAAAAAAACCTTTTGCGCCAATGGGCCAAAACTTTTGAGACTTTGATTACCTTAATCTCCCTTGAAAAAGAAACCAGAATTGGCCAGGAAACATTGGGGCCGCCGAAAAATTTGCAAAAGCCACATAGCCCAGAAGCTTTTTTTTCAACTTACATGACTGACTGTGAAAGTTCTAATGAAGACTTACGACACATCTCAAGTTAACTTATTCACATTTGACAAAGTTAGGGTAAAGGTTTTCCTTTTCTAGCAATTGATACAGGAAGATTCTATTGAGGAAATACTCCTGTAATCATGTTCCAATTCCATATTTGATGAAGGTAGGGAAAAAGTATTGTTATTATCGTGAATGATATTGGAATAATACATGGAGGGCTAAATTTGTGTAACAGCAAAAATGTGCTTAAAAAAGCAAACGTGAACTTACCACGTCGTCAGTTGCCAATGGGTCTATAGCATTACTTGAAATTCCATCTGGATTCGGTGTTTTCACCACAGGATATTTACCTTCACTGAGAGGGTCTTCATTCTCTTCTTTCACAGTTACCTAGAAGATAATGCTGGGTGCCAATCAATGGGGGCAAAATAAAAATGTAAATAATTATAAATAATAACAATAAAGCCTCCTCTTTCACCTGGGACCACTCAACCTAGCTGAAATCATGCTTGCACAAGACTTTAGTGACAACCTAAAACGAAATGGCTGAAATGACCAGATTACTCTGCACACCTTGGTGTGGAATGCTTCTCAATGTGCTAGCCACAGTAAAAGAGGGTAAATTCTTCACCTTCCAACTCACATTATTCCATCCTGTAGAAGCTTTATTTATATTGCAATTTATAAGGCGTTATAGCTTGCATTAAAAATGTCCACAGCACAACAATAGGGACAGAGAGATTAGTGTTTTTCATTATTTTCAAAGGAGTGCAGTAAAACCCTCATTATCTGTGAATCCACATAGTGACAGAATTAAGTCTTCTGTGCTTCAATTCTGAATCATGAAAATAGTCTCGTATGGCCGTAACACACGGATCAAGAGTCATGACAAAAAAAAATACTGTGTTGGTTTACTGGAATGGAAGAATTCATAGTGGTGACCAATCCCAGCATCTCAACTGGAAACCCATTACAAGCACTCAGCTAAGAGGAAGCCTTTGCAATGGATGAAGGTACTTTGCTAGGGTTTCTTTGATTGAGGCATGTGCACTAACACAATGCAAAGGAAACTGTGAGAGTTGAAGGGAGCTTGCAAAAGTTCCTTTGGTTGAGAGAGACGCATTCACTCTACATAAAGGAAACATGTTTCCCTCATGTTTACACTATTTGTAAAGTAATCTTTTGTAGATTCAATTACTAAATTAATAAGTTCATTTTGGTCCTTTATTGAACTTTCCCTGCTTATAAAAATATTATGAAAGGTTAATTAGGACAGGAGTCGTTTATCCGCCTCCAGACATAACTAATATCCACTACCAAGTTTTTCGACCATTTGTATGACCTCCAGCAAGGATCCCTCTTCCAAACCGTGTGCACTATTTGTAAATAGCAGTGTTTGAACGGAAAGTATGTTGTGGAAAACTCCCTCTATTTATCTTTCTTATTTGACTCACCGATGCTGATGACTTTCATGAAAATCGCATCCTCATGGAACAAATTAACCCATTAAATCCCAAGCATGTTAATAACTAAAAAATTCCAAATATTTTGATAAATTAGCGATAAAACAGACTTAAATAAGGCAAATTATCGATTTTTATATTTTTATTGTTTTTAGTTTGCCGTCGGTGAAACGTAGTGCATACGCAACGTTGGGAGTTCCCCTGGTCAAATGAGTCATTTTGCCTTTTTTTCGGAACTCTTTTCTTTTTGCAAATAATTCTTTTTCATTATAACCCAAACATATAATTAACCAAAAATATTGATTAAACTTTGTATTGCTCATGAAATTTAGAAGAGCAATCAGTATGTAGATGAATATTGCACTTTTGGTAATCACTAATTTTCTGCCTGCTACAAACTCGGCATCTTCATCGTGAATGCTTTCGTCACGATCAATATTGTGGCCAACATTGTCTTTCCTTACTGCATTTCGCTAACTATTCATTCCGTAATGTCCTATATTATGGCAATTTTAGTTACTATAAGGGTAGTTGTCTAAATCGAAACTTGAAGCTTGTACGTGGTGGAAGGCTCCATATTATCAATAACAGACAATTTATATCACCTGCAAAGTATTTATAAAAATTTATAGTATTTGACCGGTTTCGGCTGTTACACCGTTATAAAGTACAGAAAATATAAAGCAACCAGTCAAATAATAGGAATTTTTATATTTCGAAAGTATCAAAGTGTCTCCTATTGAAAAGCCAAGCCAACTCAAAGAATAACGCATTCTTTTTACCAATCATACAATCAAAACAACCTTACTTTCCCTTGGACAGTTCCTTTTGAGTGCAAGGATAGCAACTTGCGACTCTGTTATCTCTCACACTACAAGGGATTCTTTAGTCATAATTGGGAAAAATCCCATTTGAGACAAAAGTATCAGTAAAAAATAACTTGAAATTATATTCAAAATACAATAAGTGATACCTTGAAACTTCAATAACTTTTGCCAGGCCAACTACAACCCTTTCCACTAAACTCAAAGAGGTATCAGTTTTTTCAGATGGTCATCCATAGACAGAAAATTTTCCCAAGGAAGACATCATTCTCCACAAATTAACCCCAAATCTTGCTAGTTTTTCTCTTATAAACATTTTAACGGAATGGCGGCCAAAATATGGCATCATCTTCTCGCCAAAGATAATTTATGAGAAATTGCATCAAACCGTAGAAATATTTGGTTGAGCTCGCAAAGTATGGACGTATCTTAGAAAACTTATCCCCTTTGTCCAAGCTTCTGTTACCAACCAGGCATATGAACATTTTAGGTTCAACAAAACGCTTCAGGGACATCGTTTGACGCACAAGAGGAACGCCTTTATCAGCGTCCTTACTCCAGTAATATTTTGTAGCTAAGGTGTGATAACCACTAAACATCAGAACGGAAGAAATACCACACTACTGCAATATTTTCTGAGAATTTCACGCAGTATGATCACTGGCGATAGTGAGCAACTCAGGCTGCAAATATGGGTTCAGGTCATTTGGAGGGAACAATTGTTTAACAGACAACCACAGATATAGTAAAAGCAGGTGGAACAGAGCATTGCCCCTTCTAGATACCGTAATACCCATAAAGCCCTTTACCTGAGTCAATATACCAAGAGATATTTTTCTTGGAATCCCAGTTCATTCATCGTCACTCATAGTTCTCAAAAAATTCTTTCGAAATGGCCTGCGCCTTCATTTGGAGCCTTACCAGCTCATTATTGTCAGCTACCAGTGACCATGAATTTCTCAGAAAATACTGCGATAGTGTGATCCCTCTTATCTCTCCATTCATTTTGCTCACTTGCCAACCCTCGCTGTGCACGGAGACCCATTGGTGCCGGGATATCCCCGCCCAGCCTAACTATGCTTTTTACTCTCCCACTACCTTCCCTTTGAATCCTAGTCAACAACACCATGTAAATACGACTTTAAGATCTATTTGCTAACCCTCACATACTTACTTGCTTTTGGCATACTTGTCAACTGTGGTAAGCAGATCGTTCTTACCTTAGGATGCCAGTACATCTTGGAATTGCAGACGCCTACAGAAATCTGGACATTTTTCTGGACAACTCTATAGCAAAGTTTTTATGCACCTTTTAGTGTAGGAGGCAGTAAATTCCCACTATAGCGCAAGTAAACGCTGATTTAATCTTGCTCGATACGTGAAATTAAAAACATCTAACAGTCACAACTCGGCGAAAACTCACCACCTGCCAAACATCCTAGTAAGGACCCTTCAACACTTATGTAGATGTATATTTAGGACTAAAATACTGTACAATTGCCTAAAACTTACGTTTCACCATAAAAAGGTAACATATTCTTTCTTGATAAGCATTTCATTTTGCAGTCCAAAAAGAAACAATCTAAACGACTACCGCCGCGGCGCATCGTTTACCTAGATTACCGGGGTTCTCCCAACGTTGCGTGAACGCAACACTTCGTTTATTCTTAAATAATTTAAAAACCACTCAGTCAAATTCACCTAAATTGTTGCAATGGCCTAAAATACAAATGCATCATTGTATTTGCAGAGAGATATAATCATCGAGTGCCTCAAATTTAACATAATATGCAAACTTAGAAGATAGCCTAGAATAACGACTTACATATCAATGAAAAGGTCATTGCAAAAACAAAAGTTATTAAAATACTTCCGTAGAAAAATTTATAACGTTTTAGAAAGCATTGAACTACCCTTGTTTAAAATATTAACTACTTATCAACAACAAATAAGGAGAAAAAAAATCGCAAAGTTTGCGTTGCGTTCACGCAACGTTGGGATGAAATGGGTTAATATCTAACTAGCTGATACAAATACATAAACTGCTTGAGAAAATAAGGTCCACATAAAAATATACAAAATCACAGCACTATTAATTTTATTGATCCAACTAATAAAATTGACATTATTTTTCAAGCGGCCTACTTTTCCTCTTATCCCTTTTTCAATAGGGTGCCGTCCTCTTTTTTCACCTCATGGCATCTGATCTCTCTAGTCACACAAGTGAAGGTGACTTCCCATAGAAAAGCATGCATTCACAATGGGCAAAGCCACTTTCTTATTACTACCGAGTAAATATCTACAACTTAGGGTCACTAAACTCAGGTTTCACGGTGGATGAGAATAAAACTTACCAACATATTACCTCCGGGTTGTTGGGAGTCTTCCACAGGAATGTATATTTCAGTCCTTTGGACTGAGCAAGTGAGATGAGAGGTGCCTTGCATCACATCTTGAATGAAGTCTTTTGTGTCAGCAGGAGTCCCCAACTCGTCATCAGCTGCATCACCCCCTTGGATACTCTGTGGAGAAAGTAACTGTGATAAACTATTCACCTCCTTCAAAGTCAACAATTGAAGCATACTCTTAATATTGATGAAAAAGGATTTTCAATGTGATATCCTGGCATTTGCATAAAAATTGACATGTATCTCTTAACAATAACTCAAAAGCTAAATAGCTGCTGAAACCAAATTAGGCAGGATGGTACTTGGGGTGCGGTCCAATGAATGCTACTTTCGCTGCCAGACGCTACCAACAGAAGTGCTCCGGAGCTCCCGTGCATATGCGCTACAGGCACTACGAGAATTTCTTTTTGGACCGGTCAGGAGCAAGGTCAAAATGGCGGAAATGAACGAGAGCATGCAAACTGGGATTATGAAATTGAAGAGATGGTTTTAAATGCAAATTTAGGCAATTATGGTCATTGAATATTAATAAATATGTTCGAATACCATTTAAATGAATTTTATTTTCCAGCATCGAGGTTCCACAAAGTAAAGCAAGAAACTTTGAACCGTATTTCTCACACCTCCCCGTGCCTACCCCTTCTAATTGAAACTCATTACCCTAGTAAAGGAAAAAGTAGGTACTCCACTGTTTCCTCACTTGAAACATATTAACTTATTATGGCTAAAAACTATTATAAAACATTAATCCATTCCATTTTTATCCTATTTCTCTTCAGATTTTAATTTATGGCATGAGTTGATGTGTCGATATATGTTCTACCAATCCTTTCTTATAGTACATGTCTCTTTTAATAATTTTTTGTTGCCTTTTGAATGTAAAGGTTGCTTCCAGAGACATTTGAGTTCATTTTGGGGGAGATACGAGAATATCTGCTGAGATACAGTGCTTACTATATATTTATTTAAATCACTATTAAATTTACATCTATTTACTATGTGAGTCTACTCCGTTACTTTGCAGTCACATTTAGAGAAAGAAGGCGTCCACATTCTTCGTCCAACAACTGCAATGCTAGTAAGCTCTCCATTGCCTCAGTGAATTCCCTTTGAATTTCCGCCAAAAAATGACTCGCTCCTCCGCTGACCCAAGTTTTCAGGGGAGCGTCTGGAGCAAGGCGGGAAACGGGTGTGACGTTTTCAGTGATGTCACACCTTAACCTGTAGCGCTCCGTAGCAAATAACGGACTGCCTGGGAGCTTGTCGTGGCGCTATGAAGCATTGGTAGCATTCAACCGACCGCACCCTTGGTATACTAAATAAGATCAAGCAAGCAAAGATTGGTTTGCTTTCGCTGAATGTTAGTTTTCACGTCTACCGCTAGAGGCCCATAGATATAGAAGGCCTCCAATCAAGGCATGTTCCAAAATTCACCGGCAGAATTGTCAATTGCTTGAATTTTATCTGGCATAATATCTGTCCGTATTATGTCACTCAGATGGTATCTTTAATAATAAAAAGGATGTATGAACTATAAGTGCTTCCTTCCTCTCATCTATACACCAATCATAGATTTTTGCAATCGGTCCATGAAATTTCATCTCCTCATTTCAGAAGTTTTGATCATTATGGAAACATCTGCTAACAGCTGTTGCTATCTGGAATACAGGATATGGACTTTGCACATCATATTCTCACAATCCAAAAAATATCTTGATCTGCTATTTTAACATAGAAGGTTAGAAACAAAACTGTGTACATTGTATACAATTTTATATGTACATTGCATACAATTTTATACAATGCATGAAAATGTGTAAATTGTATACAATTGTGTAAAGCCAAACTTGTGGACAATGTACACATTTTGTACGCAAATTGTATAGAGTTTTAAACAGGAAATCCTGTATACGTTCTATACAAAATTTTTATTGGGGGTTGTATCACTTATTATTGTTTTCGTACTGTTGATGAAGCAAGCTCGTGATCCACATATTAAGCTCGAATTTTAATTTCTATTCAATTTGTTTAACTAGTTAAATATTCCTCACTTATGCTACGGTTATTTAATTTAAAAAAGTAGATATCATTTTATTTTTGGCTATTATTCCATTTCTCAATATTTGATTAGTACTTTAACCTCATAAAAACAATTAAACACCACAATGCACACATTTTCTGGGTTGCAATACCAAGGGGGCGTTCCGACTCACGCATCAACGCATGACCTTGATGCAGCTGTTCCGAAATTGCATCAAGACATTGATGCACTTACGCTGATGCATTATTAGGAACGACTTGATGCAATATGAGCAGGAAGTCTTCTGCCATTTAAAATACCCACAAGACCCTTAAAGAAAGTTGTGGCATTAAAAAATCGATAAAGATACAGATTTCAGTATAAAGGGCAACTTCGATTGGTGAAAATATTTAATGAGTATTAATAAAGTATGCATTAGCACTCAATCATGGTTATTTATTGCTAATCCGGAATACGTCAACTTAATTTTTTATCCCCAAAAATGACAGCAGTTTGTTGACAAAACTCTCTTGGGCTATACTGGCTGGAATCCACAAGATAGTTTTATTGACAATCATCACTGGAAAACCTCAAGTCATAGATCAAGGGTGGTTTATCCGAGATGAAGCCATAATTTAATGTTATCTTTAGGGCTGTATCCTTGGGTGGGCAGCGCACTGATGATACGGGTAGTGAGTAGTGGCAATAGCCAAGCATATTATCGGAAAAAACAGTAGAAGATGAGTTATGACCCAGCACACTAATGATGCAGGTAATGGGTAGTGGGAAAAGCCAAGCATGTTATCGGAAAGAACAGTACAAAATTAGTCATGACCGTACGTCACATGTGCATGGCATGACTCATCCTTTGCTTGGTAGACCTACTCCCCCACCCCCAGCAAAGCTGGTAATCCGTCACTTTGCATTTGTACTTCGACCAGTAACCTTGCACATTGCCTCCCTTGATCGCTTCCTGTACATTGACTTTGCACCTTTTGGACTTCCTTAACCCCGATTTTGACCTGGCACCCGTGTGGACATTCTATTGGAGTACACTCTCCTACATGAAGGGAGACCATTTATTAGGGAACAAAATACACCAGTAAATGATGAACTGCATTTCTTCATTACACCATGGGTTATGTAACCCCATATTGGGGTGATTCGTGGACAGCTTCCAACATATTAAAATATCAAAAGTTAGATTTGAATCTAAAATCTGATTTACTTGATGAGATATGATTTATTAGTACTAGGATTTACCGTAAAAGATAAGGCAAGTTCACTACAATGCATGTATAAAACATAAGTGGGAATAAAAACGGCTTATTTTGAGATAAGAATACTTGCTTCAGTCATTAGAAAGTTTGAATGGAATGGGTTACCCTGCCAGTTAACACCAGTGCATAAGCCTAGCCAAAAGAAAGGGAATCCTGCGGAAAAGTCACTGTACTTTCAATACACAGCCCCACTGGGAATCTACGCTCCTACATTGAAGGAGGACAGCTCACTGCAGGGAAAAGAGTTGAGCATTGCCACTCGTAACGCTAGAGCTTCAGGTCGCTTGCACCCCCACGCCCCTCCCTTGCAGTGAAGGCATGAAAGTAGGCAACTAGCCAAAGTACCAATAAAAGTAGTATAAACATGGCCTACACTGTTTGCTCGTAGCCCATACATGCCCACTTCCTTTTGTGCACTATTTAATGCTAAAATGTGCCGGTTACTAACAAGCATCTATGTGACGCATTTGACTCCTATATGATTGGTAGATTCTGAATATCACAGGTATTTTATGTCATCACATGAATGACAGCATACGCATGACACATTATCCGCCACCAAGGTGCCCCACGTGCCCGCAGAAGGGCTAATAAGGTTTAGTTTATTGGTCCCAGTATTTTACATAGTTAAACATAAGAAAAGAAAACAACAACACACATGTACAACATAAAAAGGAAAGACAGCTTGTTTTAAGATAAGAAACCTTGTTCGAGTAATTAGTAACTCTGAATCGAATAAAAAACCTTTAAAGCTGTGCAGAAAGCAAAACGTCCTATCATTTACAATTATAAATGTTTAGATTTTTACCTACTATCTCCTTCATCCATTAAACCTTTTACTGCCAGCCCATTTCAAGTGGGATGTACAGAGACTTCCAAGGCTCTTTTCCAGATTCAGCAACATTTCAGATTTAAAAATATTTCACCTACTTAACCCTCGAGCGCCCACGGTTGCATACACGCAACCGAAGTTACAATGTCGCGAATACAGTCCCTGACGCCACAACGTAATTCTTATCGGCTAATGAAACTACTACATTGTGCGTAAGTGTTCTATCTACATGTTCCAATGATTTCTTTCGGCAACCAGTCGAGCACACGGCAGAAAAGGTGGCAGACATAGCTCGCGGTGCAGTCTACGCTCAATATGGATGTATGCTTCGTGTAAGTAGAAGTCTAATTTTTATTCCTTGTATTTTCCGGCACATATTTTGCAATACTTTGTTGACAGATACTATAATGATACTAACTATATCATTTTTTGGCAAATTAATGACTATATGTTCAAAATAATTGGTCTTGATTCATGCGGTTGCGTATACGCAACCACGGGCGGTAATGGTAGCGATAAGAATTTTTCTCAAATATCGGCGATTTTTTAAATTATTATGTCATCGTGCAGTTTTTAATATAAGTTTCACAGCTATGATGTGTATATTTGTTTAAATGTTTAACACAACAAAGAAATATTTTTGTGCATATATTGGGAAGTAAATTATTTATAGGTTCTCCCCAATTCTTGATGGATTATTTACTTCATACATTTCTTATGATCTTTTGAAAAATGAGTATTATTGATTTGCATTATTAAAGACAAAGACGAGTATCATTATGCATTAATTATAAATTTCAGTGATATTACATTGAAAGAAGCTCTTGATATCCTTGAAGCTGATGATATTGATGGTGATTTAGATGCCATTTACATAGAACCACCGGAATGAAACATCGCGTCTGATGAATATTCCGCAGAAGAAGATGACGCCGGCAAAGTTGACAATTTATCTGGTCGACAATTGGGTGCAGGTGCTGAGGTTGTTTTCCGCAGGATATCTGGCGACCTTTTACCTGATATTGGGACTGTGCCTGCCGTCTTTTGTGGAGAGCAGAATTACAAATCCGCAACGCCGAGTGAGTCAACTACTGCACATAATTTGTCTTTGAGTGACAGAAGAAACATTTACAAAAAGAAAAGAAAATGTGTTCATAATCAAGAGGACGTTGTTTGGGAGGAAAAAGACAAGTTATTTCCTGCCCCCTTTTCCGGAACAAAATTACTCTGAGTTTAGTAATAAATCATGCGTAGAAATGTTTGAATTATTTTTTGATAGTGATATTTTGGAACATTTAGTGACCGAGAGCAATAAATATGCGCTCTTCCTAAATTTGCCACATCAAAATATCGAGAAAGATGAGCTCAAAGTTTATCTTGGAATTCTTTTGCTTTCGAGTTATCAACATTTACCCAACAAGAGAATGTTTTGGGAAGAAAGCGGTGATACCCGTTGTGAAATGGTTGCTGGGACTATGCGACGTAATCGCTTCCTAGAAATATGTAGATCCTGCATTGTGCGGATAACAATAGTCCAATTACAGGTGACAAAATGTGGAAATTGCGCCCTATTCTAGAGAAGTTTAGCCTAAATTGCCGCAAACATTTTAGACCGGTACGAGAAATTGATTATGACGAGAGCATGATTGCATATTATGGCCGACATTCTTGTAAGCAATTTATTCGCGGAAAACCTATCCGTTTCGGGTACAAGACGTGGTGTCTGAATACAAAAACTGGCTATCTAATTGATTTCGATGTGTGTCAAGGTAAGAATCCTTTTGGGAATAATGAATATGAAACAGAGTTTGGGAAATGTGCTGCACCGATGATGGTAATGCTAGACCGTCTATCTGAGCAAGCAAAAGGCCTGCCTATTAGTCTATATTTTGACAACCTTTTTACTAGTGTTCCTCTCCTACAAAAACTAAAAAACCGGGGATAAGGTGGTACGGGAACTCTAAGAGAAAATAGAATCCCTAAAGACTGCCCAGACGGTACAGGAAGTTTTCGTACCTAAATACGAGGGTGGACAATCAAGATACAAAAATCGCGCTTAGGAAGTTACTTAGAAGGTTTTGTTTCTTTATTTCCTTTAATGACGAATAAAGATGCAAGAGGACTGGCAAATTCATATGCATCGATAAAATTGTATCTCATCGATAAAACTGTATTCGGTCTGGGACTATTTTCTTACGCGGGTGGTGCCATCTGGTGCCATATCCTCCTAGAAAGATCACATGTCTTCACAAGCTAGCACAAGGCGTTGGAGATCGCGTCGTTTACGTAACGTCTTACCACATTTCAGGGATTTTTGTGGTTAAGTTTGTGAAAAATAGAGTGTCTGGTGATAGTGAAGTTTCCCTTATTCTTTAATTTCATTCACTGGGCTTCAGAAACGTGTTTGTGAGATATTTTTGTTAAAAATGCCTTTCGTGTGTTTATTGTCGGGATGACGTAATGGAAACTCCGGGACATGGTTCAAGGTTTTAGCTTTCCAAAAGATCCTGAGTTGAAGAAGAAGTGCATTTGGGCGATAAGAAGAAAACATTTCACCCCTACGAAAAGCTGTGAGGTATGTACTCTTTCTCGCTGTAATTATTTGGATGTAATTTTAAGTTAGAAGTGGCTTCGGGATGTTGATGCATCCCGAACATCAACATTCCGAACTATTCAGTACTGAAGTACTATAGTACTATTCAGTACTAAAAATGGTGATTCAAAATATTGTAGCAGCAATTCTTTTGAAAAGTCTTGCATTTTAGTTGTCTTTTTTGTATTAATTCATTCGGTAAACGTGTGGTTAAAGGAGAAACGAGGAATAAGCTGCCAAGTTTATAGGTTCGAATATTGCTTCTTAGCTTGCCCTATGGTGTATTACACGTCGGCTTTCATCATTTAAAATTATCTTATGCTATAGTTTAAAACAATAAAAATATCAGGCATAAAAATATTTACTATATTTACGAGCCTAGTAATTTGATTTCTCATGCAGAAATACCAAAAATTGGAAATGATTTGACCTAATAAGTTACATGGTATTTTATTATTTATTAATTTTAGATGTCTGAGCTTCACATCGCACCTTGTGATACCAGAAAATAATCTGTGGCCTTGGACGAGAAGACGAGGAGAAAATTCTTGCTGAATTGGAGGTGCCCAGATTGGAGGAAGGTACCATTGCTTCACTGTTACCTGTCGCCAAGAAGACAGACATTGTGGCAGAAGTGACATATTTGTGGATGTGGATTTGATTTGTGCAAGTTGGTGCAGTGATAGTGCACGTTCATCGGAGAAAGTATTGACGATAGTTTGTATGTATCGACCAGTCCTCTTTTAAATAATTTTCTATTCGAAAGAGAATAAGAGTAATTATTTCGCTAAATTAGATGTGGGATAGAAGAGAAAATTGGAAATATTATTGTGGTTGACAATAGAAAATACATAATATATGTATTGTATTTCTGTGGGTTTTTTCTTTCCTGCCTCTTTAAAATTTCTTGCGGTGGTGACTTCATGCAAAGTAAGTATAAAATCGGAGGTGTGATCTAAGAGATAACATGTTTTATTTTACAAGTGTTTATGCTGGTGATTTGGCAGGACTTTCATATTTTTAATAGGGTGATACATTTACTGCAGTGACCTAGGGACTTTTACTCATCCCAAATAATTTTTTAAATACTTTAGCGCCTGATATGGGTAAGTTTTAGTAGCTGAGACTGAACTATACGTTAATTTTTGCTTGCATTTTGATGAATTCGATCATACTAATAGCAGATGTGTCAGCAATCCTGTTTCATCGGCAATTTTTATTTAAAAATTTTATTTCGTCAGGCTTTAGGGTAAGCTTTTTAATGCTCGTGGGCTATGTGATGTCTTATTTAGTGTCAAAATTAATAAGAATTTACTCTCATTAACATCTCAAGGTTTCCAAGTAAGTACGAGCCACTTAACAATGCTGGATGCTGGGGGTGCGTGAATTAGCCATGAGAATCTCATTTTTCGCAGAGTTATTTAAGTGGCCGAGTAAGTTTTGTAAGTTCTCAATGGGTAAATAATACTATATCATGAATTCTAATTACCATGAAAGACTCACGACCGACAAAGTTTTGTCGGTTGTGAGTTTTTCATGGTAATTAGAATTCATGATATGGTGTTATTTACCTATTGAGAACTTACAATTCATAATGATTCGTATCAAGGTTCTCGCTACGGTCGGTAGCTATCGATTGTGTTGCGTTCGATACATTTTTCGATCGTGCGAATTACGATATATCTCATGTCGACCTAATCGATTGAGATTAGCCTGAGTGCCGTGTTCCTGCGCGCTTCGTATCCAATCGTACGTGCTTAGTAGCGGACATTCACATGCTGCGTACGCGCTTCGTCGACAGGCCGCGAACGGAAATTATCCATTGACGAAAAGCGACGAAGCGGCATAGTATCCCCTTAGTCAATGGGTACTATGTACATACGAATTAGATACGGAGGGTTCTGTGCCGTCTGGGTGCCCATTACCATCCAAGGGTGAAATGAAAACGATGATTCGGGGAAGTTATGCATATCGTTGTGAGACAAACTCGGGCGTAATTGTGTGCAAGTGGGTAGATAATTCAATTGTTACTGTTGCTTGAACGTGCCATGGTATTCACCCTGCAGAAAAAGTGAAACGCTGGTGCAAAAAACTTGGTAAACGCATTGCAATACAACGGCCACACATGATTCGAGAGTACAATACTTTCATGGGAGGGACTGATAGAATGGACGATAATATAAGCAATTGCCGAATCGCTATGAGAGGGAAAAAATGGTACTGGCCAATTCTAACTTGGATCATTGATGCTGCGGTCCAGAATGCATGGGTTTCAATGTGGCATTCAGGGCAGGCTTTGACGCAAGTTCAATTTAGGAGAAGCATTGTCCAACATTACCTTCTGAAATATGTCCAGCCTTACCAGAAAGGAAAACGAGGGAATGTAAGAAATAGAGCCGCTAGAGAAGAACTGCGATTTGACTCGATTGGCCATTTTGTAATCGTGAATGGTGATAAGAGAAGACGTAAATGTGCAGGAGAATGTTGTAAAACAATATGTCAAACATCTTGCAAGAAGTGCAATGTCGGTTTGTGCGTGTATTGTTTTGAAAAGTACCACCTTTTTGTGAAGAGTTCTTAGAAATTATATGTATTTTGTACCATTAGAATTAATTACTGGTTTATTTTATGAACAATTTGAAAATATTTGTGGCACAAATATATATAAATAAATGCTGCAATTAGTTTGTATGGTTCAAATTTATATAATAAAAAATAAATATTTACAACTGGTATATGCTGCCTATTTTAGATTATGGCGTTTGACACTCGCTGACATGGGGAACGCCCACGGTTGCGTATACGCAACCCATATTTATGACAAAATAATGTTATTAATCATTAAAAATTATATGTATTCCATCGCATGAAGTCTATTTAAATAGAAATGACTCAAAATTAATACATTTATACGAAAAAAAATCTCTGGTCGTTCGAGGGTTAATTTTATTTAATACATCTAGCCTTTTTTTCCAATCCTTAAGATATAATTACATCTAATAACCATAGACACATTATGGAGGTTTATAAAAATTACAGCCATGGAAAAGGCCACAATCACAAAAAAGAAGTGAAATGATTCAGGCAAATAAATCGGCCCCCCGCAGTTTTTTCTCAAACAGAGAGAGCCGATATATCGTCCAGGTGGCAGTAAAAGGGTTAACTTAATTCCATACATACCTGGGCATTCTCTTCCAGAGATGGTTCCTTCTTCGCCTCAATCAGTGTCCACTCCACATCTTCCACCATGGCTCCTGTGCCCTGAGTTTCCACCTTTTCCCCTTGGGAAGCAGTTAAGGTTATGGGCTGACACATAATGCCAAATCATCATCATAGATGGTTGAGATACAAAAGAAAGAAATGCTTTTGAGAATTTATCTCACAAATAAAATTAAAGTTCATTAAAGATGGATATTTCATCCATGCTACCCTACAAGAATCCTCAAAGTGAGTAATATCAACATTTTATAATGTTTATGCTTATGTTCATTAAATTTACTACTTTATTACAGACTTAAAACCTCTTCTTTGCATTGCACGCCCCTTCAAAAGCCACGTAATGAATCTCAGGGCAATGGTTTCTGGAAATGTAAAACTCCAGATGTAATACTATTTGTAATAGGGCATTCTATTCAGAGCACAAATTTAATAACACACATTCATGAAAAATTAATATGGTCAATACAGGAGAATAATTTCCATTGTTTTGATTTATAAGTGAGTATATCAAACATTGTGACATATAAAAATAAGTTACTCAGACTAGATATAATGGGAGGCAATTCCAAGTTAATGAAAAAAGTTATCTTTAAAATAACTCCTTATAGGACAAAAGATGCTTTATATCAATGGGAAAATATGAAGGTTTATTTTCCCCAACTAGAGGTACTTGAGGTGTTTTTACTTCCAGGGACTAAATAAAAATTTTATAATGTATATTGAAGTGGAATGTCATTAGTTTTAGCAGAAATAACTGAATCCTTAACAACGTATTTGCTCAAAAGGTATACAACAGTGCTTTCAAGGATGTTAAATTGTTTCAGGTGTAAATGAAAATATATCCATGATAAGTATAAAAAACAAATGATAACCTCACCACTTTAAAGTATAACTCCACTACTGACCATGGTTTCATCACTGTCATTTTCACTTCTCATAACCTTGAAAACTGACTGATGTGTTATACTACAGGAAGCATAAAAACCAGTGATGGATGAAGCGAGAAAGAAATAGTAGAATAGTACAGGCACAGAAAGCATTCCACAAAAAATAAAAATTCCCTCAAAGCTGAGAACAAAAATACAGAAGTAAGGAAAAAATTCATCAGACACTACATATGGAACATATTTATAAATGGTAGTAAGGTTTCAAATTTGACAACTGCAGAGAAGTCAAAAGGGGAAGCTTTGGAAACGTGTTGCTCCCAAAGAATGTTGACGATACAAACTTTCACTAAGTAACAAGTATGCATGAAGGAGTGGGAGAAAAGATGTCTTCCAAAAACCTTAACTTAATTGGCCATATCATGAGATATGACCTTACAAGAACAATCGACAGACAAAGAGGAGGAGAGGTGGACAGAAAGAAGGGGAAAAATGGCTGTAAATGTATTTTATATGTCAGGTTATTAAGGATAGACAAAAGGAAGAACATACACATGAAAAAATAAGCAGATGTGAGACAAGAATTGAGGAATCTATGAAAAGAATTTTAATGAATATGGATTTATGATGACAACATAGTTCATATGCAATTCAGGTTCCACAGACAATAAATTCTACATAAATAGTATTACCTGATTAGAAGAGTCTTGATGCATCTGTTTACTTGTGGCAGCATCAGAGCAATCATTCACCACATATCCTTCTTCATCATCGCTAATCTCATCATTTTTTACAGAAGAGCACTTGTACGTTAATGGATCACTCTATTGGAAAGAGGAACACACTTTGATACACATTTTAATCCATTGGTGCACAAGCAAAAGTGATCATGAATGAAGCTTGAATTACAGGATTTCTGTAGTAAACAAGTACATAATCCCTGATGAACTATTCTGGCCTCTTTGTAGAAAATATATTTACTTAATCAACCAACAACATTTGGCCAATTAAGTTCTCATACCTTGAATACAATCTAATGAAATCCTTGGCAAGACAAAGGCACATCTTTATTGGGATAATCTTGAGAGTGAGTAGCTCTTAAAATTGTGGAATTCCTCTTTCATTATAACTTATTATAAAAAAGGAGCAAAGCAAAGGGCATGGATACCTAAAAAATTATAAAAATGTAAGAATAAGCAAAATATATAGATTACATTAACTGTGGAAGGGTTTAGAGACTATGAGCAAAAGCAGCAGATAATTGAGTCAAAGTAAATGAAAATCAGTTTATGTCACTTACAGCTGATGTCTTTTTGCAATCTACTTGCACTGCTAACGTCCAACACCCCATTCAGAAATGGTAAAGCAGGACAAATCCGTAGTCCTTGTTATAAATTCCTGTTCACTTCCAGCAAAAAATACAAATATGAAACAATCTCAATCCTGTGACCATCAATCTCTCATAAGGAATGAGTTATTTTTTGGGATCTGGCTAGCAGCTGCATCATGATTTATTTATTTAATCCAGTCCAAAAACAGCACGAGGCCAATTACAGAGGACTACAATGACAGGAGAAACAATTTAATAATATGAAGCAATGTAACCAATAATGAACAAAAAAATATTCAACAGTATTTACAAAAAATAACAAAGAATTGTAAATTTCATCGGGTGGTGTAAGGAATAGGGGAAAATTATGATAGTGATGGTGCAAGATGGATGAGGGATGAAAAAAAAGGATCAAAATTTGGAACATAACATTTAGCATAGGAGTTAATGGAAGAAGGAAGTCTGAATAGAAAAGAAAGTTTAGAGACAGAAAGGCGGGGGGTGAAACAATGAAATAGGTCACTCGACCTCGTGGTTCGTGAAGGAACACGAAGTGCAAAAAAAGAAAGAAGGTCAGATGATCTGTGTTTGCCATAAGTGATATTTAAGAAGAGTCTCTGGTCATTGAGGATATGGTGATCAGCTAAAGTAGCAATGCCAAGAGAGGAATCAATCTTATTGAGGGAGAAGTTACGAAAAGGCAAGTGGCGGTACAGACATTAGAAAGGAAAAAACTCAAAGTGCGTTCTAGGAGCTTTCATGAAGAAGGTGGGGTCGTAGACCAGATTTGGCTGCAGTAATCTAGGACCGAAGAGACACAGGAAAGGAAGAAGGTGCGTAGAGCAATCAAATCCAACACCTCACTGTGGCAATACATCATTCCCACCAAAGACATAGCATGGGTGGAAATGGATTTTAAGTGTTCACGGAAGAGCAGCTTAGAGTAAAAAATAACCGCTAAATCCTTCTGAGAGGTGACTGAAGGAATTTGATTTCCAGATAATCGGTAATTTATACTCGGGATAGACTTTGTAGGGTGAATGGTAGGATTGTAGTCTTGGCAGGATTAACTTTCAGACTCCAAATCTCAGACCTTTGGTCTATGGCATCAAGAGCCTTCTGCAGAGCAAGGCAGTCTCTTGGGGAATCAATCTGTTTAAAAATTCTGCAGTCATCCGTGTATAATAATATTTTACAATTGGTGGAGGAGACTATGTTAACCAGATCATCTATGCATAAAGCAAACAGTAAAGGTCCGAGGACACTCCCTTGTGGGACTCCATATGGTGCCATCAAAGAACATGACCCATTTACTATAGTGTGTTGTAGCCGGTTCTGAAGGAAAGATGATAAGATAGAAATAAAATTGCCATGGACTTAATACCGATTGTCTAATTTCAAGAGCAGTAATGACACCATGGTAATTCTGTTAGAGAGCATCAAATTCAACAGTACTCAGTAAAACTCTCAATTCTTTACCCCCCTTCTGCTCTGTGGTGATCGGAAGTAAAAACTGTGTTTCTATGATCATAAAAATAATGACTTCTCAGTGATGTGATGACAGTGCACTCACTTGCTCAGTATACAAATGTGAGCTGTCAGTTTAGCAAAAAACAGAAAAACTGTTCATTACAATGAATCATTCAATTTAAATGATTCATTCATGAAATGTATTCTGTAGTTGGTCATTATTGATCAAGTGAGGGAGAATGCTTTACGTTTCTACTGCGAAGGGCTGGTAATATTCCAAAAAAGAAATGACACTGTGCCGTAGAAAAACACAACTATGCAAGTTCAATAAGGGGAAAAACAGTACTGTACAAGGCAAGAGTACACTCACCAAGTCATCACCGGCCAATGGGTCTGGGATATCAGTGGAAGTTCCTGTGGGATCTGATGTGTACAGCTCAGGATAATTCCCTTCATTCTCATCTTTCACTTGAAACTGGAAGATAGTAATGGGCTTCACTCAATTAAAGAAAAAATAATAATTATCTCATTCGATAAACTTGATTGTTTCTGGCTTTACTTTGTGAAAATCCATTCTTAATAATAAAACGTTATTGTACTTTTCCACACGATTTAATTAATACGACCGGTTTCGTCGCAGAGGCGACATCATCAGGTACAGAATCCGTTATAATAACAGTTATTTTGTTCTTGTTTATCTGGTTGCTATTACGTTGGTAGGGGAGGGTTGCGTTGGGGTTGGAGCGTCACTCAGCTTCAGGGGAATCTCCAAGAGCGGGGAATAGTTTACAAAAATATTTTCATTTGCTAAAATTCCATTTTTTAAATGCTTCCTTATCTCCAACTCCTCCAAGCAGTCCATCCTTCTTCCCTTTCCCTCAAGGTGGAGAATTTCCAGAACAAAATTGCTCCTGTGGTCACTCTCCCATAGATGTTTCGCAAAATGCGATTTTTCTAACTCCCCGTTTCTCAAATGCCTTCCGTGTTCCTCTGCTCTTACTCGGAACGAACGTCCAGTCTGGCCTATGTAATAGGTCTCACAGTCACTGCACTTGAGTCTGTAAATGCCACTTCAATCATTTAAGTCAATTTTATCTTTTGTATTGCATAATAACGCCCTTAAATTAGATGTGTTATAATATGCTATTTTAAAGTCTTCTCTGGGAAAAAGGTTTGCGGTTGCCTGTGAAATATTTCCATAATAACTCAGTTTGCACCAGCGTTTCTTATGCTCATTATGAATGGATGAATGGTATATCATTTTCTGTGCCCGGAGGGAGTATTTCTTCCTTAACAATTTATCTATGACACTTTCTTCGTATCTGTTTTTAACTGCAATGTTTTTGATGGTTTTGATTTCCATGGCGAGGTTCTCAGCAGAGAGGGGGATGTTGAGTGCTCTGTTTAACATGGCATGAAAGGCGGCTAGCTTATGAGAGGGGTGGTGGCGGGAGTCGGAGGGGATGACATGGTCGGTGGTAGTCTCTTTCCTGTAGATTTTGAAGTCGTAGCCTTTTTCCGAGGTTGAAATAGTGATATCGAGAAAGTTGATACTATGGTTGGATCCTTTTTCACATGAGAACTTTATGTTTTTGGCTTGTGTATTCAGTTTATTCAAAAATATGTCCAGTTGCCTCATAGTACCAGTCCATATGGCAAACACATCGTCAACGTACCTGTACCAGCAATGGATAAAATTGGTGTTCACTGAATCTTCACTGAAAATTTTTTCTTCAAACTTGTCCATATATAGTTCCGCTAAAAGCGGCGATAAGGAGAAGAGGATTTTTTTATCTCATTCGATGATAAAAAAATCCTCTTCTCCTTAACACCACTCCAGCTGGCCAATGTACTAATGATATTCTTGCCACTCACAGATCAAACTCCAGAATATCAATGTTCCACAAGGGAGGGGGAGTTATGTCACAAAGAGCGTGTGGTTTGAATGAGAGTTTTGGCCACTTACAGCAGAGGCAAAACAGCTGGAACGATAGATCGAGGTTCAACTGTACATTGAATTGTCTTCATCTTTTCTTTACCCAGGCTAATAAAGAGGTGCCACAACAAGCTGGATCCTTCATTGAAATAAAGGAGGAAGATGGTTTAAAACAAAAAGAGGGCAATAATGAGACACATCCCAGTTATAACCAAGACAAATGGATTGAACAGACATTTCACACAGTTATCAACAAGTCTACTTCATCAGGTACGTGCAATTTCTATCAGAATATTTCCGGTGTTGTACACGTGATATTGACTGAAAAATATTAGTGAGTAAGCTTTCTGCCTCATACGATGCAACTGGTAAAGCCCTCAACTGACGGTTGCATAACTGTGAGTGACTTCCCGTAAATATACTTATATTTATGACCAACACACCATCTTCCTTATAGAACCAAGAAATTTGTACGAATGAAGGTGGTTCAAATCAGGTTTCACTGTGTAAGAGAACATAACTTACCAACTCATTGTCCCTGGGCAGTACCAAGTCTGGCACAGGAAGGTATATCTCAGTGGTTTGGGTTGAGCATGTGAGCTGTGAATTGTGTTCAATTACACCTTGAATGCAGCCCTTAGTCTCCGCAGAAGGCCCGGAATTGTCATCAGCTGCCTCTTCTCCTTCAAAACTCTGCTGAAAAATTAGCAGTGAAAAAACACTTATCTCCTTAAAAATACATAAATGGGATGCTCTAAAGTAAAAAAAGGATGTCAAACATACTGTCTATGCTTTCATATAAAAATGGAGTGGTGTCAGCATGCCTGTTAATCAAGTTTTCGGTCTGGTAAATATGGGTCTCTGTGGTCGAATAAGTGATGTCTCAGCTGCTGGGAAGAAAATTCATGTTTGTGCTTGTTGATGATTATTCCAGGAAGCCATTTTGCTATTTTTTTGAAATCCAAAAGTGAAACATTTGATAGATTCAATGAATTTAAAGCTTGGGTTGAGAACAGGACTGATAAAAGGATTAAGGCTGTAAGATCTGACAATGGTCTTGAATTACCTAATCAAAAGTTTGATTAATGTTTAAGGGTACATGTAATAGAGCATCATGCTAGCACCCCATATACCCCTGAACAGAATGGTGTGGCAGAACGTGCTAATCGCACAATATGTGTAATGACTATATGCACATTGTTTGACACAGGCTTACCAAAGGGTTATTGGGTGGAGACCTGTAACACTGCAGTCTACATTAAAAACCGTGTACCACATACAGCTATTCAAGGTAAGACTCCACAAGACTTGTGGGGAGGAAAAATGTCATCATTGTAACATTTAAGGGTGTTTCGGTGTCCTGCATACGATCATGTTCTTGATCAGAAAAGAAGTAAGTGGGAAGCTAAGGGGAAAAGGTTAATTTTGTTGGGTATTGTGAAACAAGAAAAGGTTATAGACAAATTGATCAAAATAATCCGTCCAGAGTCATTAAAGCAAAAAATGATTTCTTAGAAAAATATGCGAGGCCTAATGTAAGGGATGAAAGTGTATCCAATAAGGGTAAGAATGATGCAGTGCACCATTTTTTATCACTTTTTCCTAGGAATGAATCTAGTTTGCCTTGAAATAATGTTATGTAAATTGGGTTTAATGAGAGTAGAATGAAAGGACCAATGACAGAAAGTCAAGGTTGTGTTTTGGATGGGGAAGTAAACTCCAATAACGATTTCCTTGGTACTGAAAATTGTGGTGAATCCATTGAAGTCAGGGAATCCAGTATTGAGAGGGAGAGAAAATACCCTTTAAGAAATAGGACCCCTAAACTTTACCCTGACTTTGTACCTTCATTTTAGCTTCAGATAGTTTTTTTAGTGGCAAGGATCCTATTTCAGTCGATGAGGCCTTGGCTGGCCCAGAAAGGTCATACTGGAAAAGGGCACTGGATCGGGAAATGCAGTCCTTTAAGTGTAACAAGGTGTGGCACCTGGTGACCTTGCCAGATGGAGCTATAGCTATAGCTTGTTGAAACTCAGTTCATATTATGGCCTTATCACAAAATTCTTGGAGCCAGGAGAAGGCCTTCAAATCGTCCCATTCACAGAAAATTCTCGTTACCCCTGGAATATCATGCTCATGCAAAGTATCCTTACTTCCTTTTTTTTTAAGTTACAAGCTTGTACTTAAAATAGAGATTAAGGGTAACAATTATCATTGTTAAATGAACAAAAAAAACGAAATTTTTAATGCTGAATTTGCTTCTGCAATAATACTCTGAGAAGTTGTGTTTATAAGGATAAAATCACTAACACATAATTTTACACAGCGGTGTCTTAGAAACTGAAGAGGAATGTATTTATTTTGTTGATGACCTCGATATATATCTAAACATGTCATACTGAAAAAAATATGGGGTCCAAAATGAAGACATTTAGCTTCTTAATAGAATAGGCACCGATCAACATAGGCTTACTCCATGTGGCGTTTGATATTTCTGACAGAAGATAAGCAGTTTTGTGAAGCTAGGATTTTCTTACATGAGAATAGCAATAGTAATTCTACAATACTAGGCAAAAAGCATGGCTATGCTTTTTGCCTAGTATTGTAGAATTACTTAAGTTGCCCAACTGTAGGATGGAGTTTATGCATAGGAGATGAAAAATCATCTCCTATGCATAAACTATATCAAAAAAACTGGATATTCTTCAAATAACCATTATACTATTATTATACTTAAAACTGACATCGCGTGAAAATGGCACTTTCATTTTTATTTTATTGCACTTTCAATAACAGTTTATCGCATTTTGTAGCATCTATTTTTTATTTTCATAGTGAGGTATATGACGATAAAATGTAGTGAAACACAGTTATATGACAAACTACAGAATATTTTAAATAATTATGTTGTAAAACAATAATAAATTATGGAACGAGACATATAGTGGCAGACATGTAGCTTGCCCGTGCCCACTTGTAGTTTACGGCCATGTAGAGTCCCAGCCAACTAGCAGCTGGCAAGTGGCTCACATGTTTTAAGTGGTAAGTATCGGCAGAGCATTCAAACTGTGCATGGCATATAAGGTATGAATTTTGCCGCCTAAAATGCAAATTTGCGTAAAATATCATAAAAGTCCAGTCACCGCATCTATCCCGCATTTATTTGCGCACATCACATCCATATCGCTTTTGCGATATTCACGCGTCTCAAGCGATGGTTACAGTAAAGAAATATTAAAAAACTCAAATTTTGAAAAATAATTGTACTGACATTGTTAAACTTAAGAACCTGACAACATAACATTGATCAAGGTTAAGTCCCATTATTAAAAAAACTTTTAAAAGCAAAAAAATTGATTATAAACAACAATAACTCCTTCAAGGAACAATGAAACTACCAATGAACGTAATGATTCGGATAAAGTCCATAAACCAGTTCCTAGTTTCATACACAGATCTACTCATGAGAGCGTTGAATTCATTTAAAAAATCGTTACTAATGTATCCTTATATGAATAAACATTACGTTTCTTAGGTTTCTCTAATGAAATGAATCAAGTAAGAGTTCATTTACATTACTCAAATACACTTTGCTCAATTGAAGCTATATCACTTCTTATAACTGTATAAAACTGAAGTTAATCATTAAAATCCGTTAAGATAAATAGGAGATAACAATGCAGATTACAATTTTGAGGAAAGTATATTTGTAAAAATTATTTTATGTTAATGTCTACTATGGCTGTTTAATGAAAGCATAGATAATTGATTTCAAATAAAAAATGGGATCCCCTGAGGCAACCTGATATCAACATGAAGTATCTCTTATATTCTCAAGGAGACTTTGTGCAAGTGATGTCAAGTAGGAGGATGAAACCTTTTTTATTTGAAAGTAGACACTTAGATATGAATACTTTTGAAGGGTTTTGTCCATATAAGCCCGTGTTTGAGGGGAAAAAGCATTTAAAATTTAAAAATACGATCACATTGATTTTAATTAAATAATTTGGCTCATTGTTTCAATGCCAGTTTGGCCTAGGGGTAGCCCACCGCACTTTCATTTTGAAAGACCAGGGTTCGAGACTCGGAGAGAGTAAATTTTTTCCAGTCTGTCACCTCCATTTTTGTAATCTGTTCCATCTTCTTCAGATTAGTTGATTTCATACGTTTCACATTTTTTACTTGACTGCTTCTTGAGAATAAGCCCTATATTGACATTTATGTCGCCAAGATTCATCCAAGCAGGAGTGGTAAAACTGTGGTGCTGGCATCAAAATGAAGGGAACTTATTTCCAGAGCAAAAGATTTTAAACGTACTGTCTCTGAAGAGTTACCCAGGTTCCATGTGGGAGAAAGATATAAGATCAGGAAAGAATGAAAATAGACAAGCTCGAAATGATCGACAGATGGGTATACGATCGCTTTGTGGAAGCCAGCAACAGGAATGAACAGGTGATGATGCAGACTTTACATGAATATGCTATTTCAGGGTGATTTCAGCACATATCTCCAGGATTTGAATTCTAAGCCAGTGCTTCAAGGGTTGTACCTTTCCAGAAGAGACAAGGAATCGTGCAATACAAAAATACATGTCAGCGAGCGAGCGTCTGCTGAAGAAATATTGCACAAAGCAAAGAAACACACTCACACACAACAGAGTAAGATATAATGGCCTCAGGAAAGCTGCTTCCTAAAGTTTTTTGTGCATGCCATAATCTGGTGGTGATTTTGGAAAGACAGCCATTAAAATTAAAATGCAAGATATCCCAAAAATATACAAGAAAAGAAGACCTTCCCATTCATGTAGTTCATTCCAATCTCTACTCCGACAATTTTTCCATGCACTTCAAATTCATTAAACAAAATAGATCTATAAAATGAAATACATCCCATTCCCTATGCCATGAAGCTATTTGCAAAAAAATTATCTGTACAAATAATAAGCATTTTCAAAAATGTAGGCCGAAAAAATATATCATGAGAGTCAAAATCATTACCTCATATTTTTAAGGCATATTTACACCACACAATAACATATGGGCATTTCCATGAAAATGTCAACTTTTTCTCACAAATTAAAATTTAGGCTGGAAATATTTTATCTTTATAAATCAACAGCTAATTGATTGAATTTCAAGAAATCAATGTTTGAAATATTATTCACATCCTTGCTAAAAGTTTTCAAACTATACTTCGATTCACAGAGCTTTGAAGATGTTTAAAATCATTCCAATTAGGAGGTTGACCTCACCGTAATTCCGTCACATTTTTATTATGGGCTTGTTTAGAAGGTATTTCGATAATTAATTTTGTTTATATACACATGAAAATCACCTTCATAAATGTTTTTTGATCATGCACAGTTAAAAGTTTTACAATTTTTTTGTATTTTACAAATAAATCGAAGTATCCTATTGCATAATTTTCTCTATAGGTAATTCCGTCACTAATGGAATTGCCCATATGCAAGTTAATGTGTGAATGCATGAACAATGAATGCAAGGACCAAATCAGACAGGTTCTATTTTCTATTCATGCATTCACGCAAGTGGGTGTGTTACACAATGCATTCTTGTGTACATTTCTGGATTCATTTATTTAGACAATAGCTAGCACAAGTAAATTCATGGATTAAACAGACCTTTAACCATGAACTGTAATGCAACAACCCCTACCAATGTAAAAAGCAACAGAGTGTTTAATATCCCCAGCCACAAATATTACGATTCTTACATGGGAAAAACATCTCAAAACAAAAAAAAATAGTATTTCACAGCGAGAAACATCTCTTAAAATTAGGATACCTATAGAAATGTACCCATTTTTACAGTGTAATAACTAAAAACCAAACTCTCAACAAATAAAAAACACACTTTTGTGTACATGATTTTTGATAGCACCAAAATCATGTACACAAAATATTATTACTGAAGAATTGTATGAATTAACGGTTTATATAGGCAAAGACATAAAACATTTGATAAATAGCTGACAAAGATAATTTTAGCAAATAATATTGTTATTAAATCAATCAGATGTGTTACAAACATAAAAAATGCATACACTTAATATTGTAGTATTGCAACGAACAAGTACACAAAATAGCCAGGTATGTACAATACATTTTCTTAACCTGTCCTATAAATTTTAGATCGATTTGTTGAAAAATTTCATTGGATATATCTTCGTGCATTTCAACTTCAAAACGGTTAATAAACGTCTTAAAGTCCGCAAGTACGATTCTGTGAATTATCTAAACTGTAAGTGCTGGAATTTAAAACCAAACAGGATGTAAAAAGCAAAAGAAATGCATCGAAAACATATTCCACAAAAATTTTCATGTTCATTGATATCTTTTTTGAGTTGGTCATTCATGAATTCAAATGATTCACTTTTTCGGCTATTATTGAATTGTAAACACTTAGTTATACCAAAATAAAAGACTTCTTCACTCTTCACCATTGAGTAACCAGATGCGAGTTAACTAATGCCTCGTCAGGATTAAGTAATTCGGAAACACTATGTGGGACAGTGGACTCTTTTCACTGTTCAGTCGATCATGCACAAGGGCCTTTAGTACCATCTTATGTTGGTTATTAACAAATTTAATACCCCATTAACTTTTGATGCCTAATCAAAGCGATTTTTAACAAACGTTGCACGTACCAGTTTGCTACAGTCATAAAGCATTGTACTTACCCCGTCGTAGCAAGTACTTCATCAAACACACAATTAAGTTATTTTTTAAAGTTATTATTATAACCAGTTCGACTCACAAATTAAAACATCTTGCTAAATTTTTCATTCTCTTTGATATGAACTTGAAACTACTAATACCGGGCTACATGGTACATAATCACGAACAAGTTATCTGTTAAAAAATAAGGAGCACTCACCCTGAAGTAATTTCTGGACGAAAATTTTCTCAGTTCTGCGTCCGATTCATGACAAATATTTCTGAAATCGTAGAATTCGATGATCTTTTTCAAGCACAGTGGACATAAAGTGGCAGGCAGGCCATCTCCCACAGCAACCTAAGAAAGGAATGAAAACATATGCAAGAGATTTCAGACGTACCAAGGAAAATATGTACTCATAGAACGGAATAAAACAAGAGGTGAGGAAATCGATAACATGTAACCCGCCACTTACTTTTAAGTGGACTAAATCATATAAGGCATCCTCTACAGTTATCTGGCTTGCTACAATAGAAGTGAATATGTTATAATAATAATCATTTTTCTTCATGCAAAGTCTGCACGGGGTGCCCTCGGAATTCCTGTCTAAAGACTCTGAGTAATTCCCAGTGGTAGCACTCATGTTTTCACAGCAGTAACTAATTCAGTCTCTAAACCAGTTCACTCCTCAAGAAAAGCATCCACACAGCACTCAGTGATTACTAAATTCCAAATAAATTACGATCATTTCCATGAAATACACCAATGTAAAAACATCAGACTTATTAAGATAAAGGGCGTGTTAAGCTCACATTTAAATATGACCTCAAAAAGAAATCACATCGCAGCAAAGTAATCAGCAAATACTTCGACAAATTCCATGTTTATTGACGTTCTACAATATAACAGACCAGGGTAGAAAGGTTTAGTTCAGATAACAGACTTTAGTTGCGTTTTTGACCACTAGAGGAATACGTACGCAATAGGCCTACAATCGATAAATGAGGTATTTGCAACGATGGGTGATACGTTATTGAGCTCTATTGCATTATTTAAAACATGAATGTTTTGATAATTTTTATCATTCAACGTTAAAGATATTTTGTATCCTTTTTCATATTTAAAGACCGTAAATTAACTGTGACCGTGTGGAAGCTGAAGTCGGGCTTAAATTCAGTTTCTGGCCTAAGCATTGAATAATAATCAAACATAAATTATAATGCTGCCATAAATTGAAAGAAAATTGACGAATATGAATTAAATGTCCCTTTATTTTTTCAAATGGAAAGAAATTTGTCTCGAAACGCGGATATTTGGCCTGTTCTATAGGTGTGCTGTTTGCGGATAAAATGGCAACTAAATTTCATCGAATCTATGCTGAGGCTTGATTGCATGGTCTTGTATTAACAAGTAAACGTTGCGGATCAATAATTGTCGTGCATGTTGTCTTCATGGGATTTACAATCGTGTCATATATTGTTGAAAATATTCTCAGTCCATGTTATCGAGTAGTGATATGTCTCTCGGGCGATTGTTGTAGGCGTCGTTGGTGCTTTCGTTGAGCATTATTAAGCATTATCATTTTCAAACACCTATGTAGTGAATGTAGTTTCCTTGTGAGATATTGTGATCTTTGTCAGTGAGTAGATGATGTCTTTGACGATAGACCTGATTTAAAAAGTGAATGAAATATTGAAGTGAAAACATGAGTCGCACCAGCGGGATTTTCACGGAATCTTCAGGAAGGAATTGCAGACTTTGTAGGAAGAATCATGATTATTATTATAACATATTCACTTCGAATGTAGCATACAATATAGCTGTAAAGGATGCCCTACATGATGTAGTCGGCTTACGTGTGAGTGGCACATTAAATGTTATCGATTTTATTTACAATGGTGCTTACTTCATTTTGTTTTTTCCCAGATAATTACGACTTATGTTGACGTACAATTTGTTTATTAATATCTCAGATTGCTGTGGGAGATGGCCTGCCCACTACCATGTGTCCACTGTGTTTGAAGAAACTTACGGAATTCAGTGTCTTCAAGAAGATTTGTTTAGAATCAGACGCAGTTCTGAGAAAAAGTTTGCAGAGTAATTGTTGCAGGGTGAGTTCTTTTCCTTTTTTCTTATTTGGTGGCTGGCGTAGTATAGGTATGGCACAGTTAAAGGTGACACTCTTTGGCTTTTGTCGACAGCAGTAAGAATGTGGAAAGATGAATTTTGCGGACGGAAATAGTTTTGGTATAAAGCTGTGAGGATTAACTCTATTGTAATAGATTAATCTCTTGGTGACACAATTGGAGAAATATAATGTTGTAGGACTACCGGTGGCCATTAATGCGAATACTAACTAAAAAAGCACTTTGATTAACGGTCAAAAGATAATTTAGCATGCATTTTGTTGATCTACAATAATAGGGCACTTTAAAGGCCTTCGTCCATTGTATACGGAAAAGTGCAACAAGTCCAATTTCCCATAAACGGTTTTTCCCTATTTGTGAGCCCTTGGCAAGATGCTTTTTATGCTGCAGTTGGTTTTTCAGTGGCAAAGACTGAAGACATTTCGTCTTCTGGCAAAAGTTCGTGTTGACTAGAAAATAATATTCAGGAAAGTATGGGATTCAAATTCACCATTTATCATCTTAGAAAGGCAATCCACACACTTGGCTCTGGGTAATTCCATTTCAAATCAACCAGGCCATGACACCCACTGACTCGGATTTTCTTGAAATTTGCCTTGGTCATACATTATGGTGTTATTAGAAATTGTGTACAATTCTAGCCTCCAGTTGCCAATAGTTAATTGATGATCGTGGGATCATTTTGGACCACTTAGCTTCAGAGAAAAACATGTCTTATCATCTTGTTGGGATTTCAGTCGTAAATAATTTACTTCATTTACGATGTACATAAGGCTATTTATTGCCTCGTAAAAAGGAATGTTAGATTACAGGTGGAGAACATTTGCCGGACAACAACTACTTCGTAGCAGGGCGGGTTACAGACTGAGACCGGGTAGAACACAGCAGGTCAGACATACAAAAAACAGTGCTGCCAACCCTTAAGTGTTTTTGGTTACAGCACCTTTACAGGCTTATAACACAACATCACCCCCTAACCAAAACACACTTTCAAGCCAAAAGAAAAAGAAAAAATATTTATGTGATAATATTTCGTGCTACATTCAACCTTTCCCTAAATTTTGCAACCTTAAATGCACTCAAAGGTTTCGTTAAGATATCAGCTATCATTTCTTCAGTTTGGATGTACCTAAGTTCAACCTTTTTACATTCTACAGCCTCTCTTACAAAATGATAACGTACATCAATATGTTTAGTTCTATGGCTTACCCTTTTATTCATCGCAAGTTTCTGAGCAGACTGGTTATCATTAAAGATAATAGGTATACGATTCATCTTTCCAATTAATTCATGCAGAAAATTTGTGAAGTACATACATTCTTTTGTACCTTCAGAGAGAGCCATGTACTCTGCTTCAGTACTGGAAATAGCTACAGTTTGTTGCTTTCTGCTTTCCCATGATACAACACTTTCATTTAACATAAAAACAAACCCTGTATATGATTTTCGATCTTCAAGATCATTAGCATGAGATGCATCTACATAACCATACATATTTAGCATTGATTGATTACCTCTTTTAAAAAACAAACAGTAATCATAAGTTCCCTTTAAATAACGCAACACTCTTTTTGCCCCTTTTACATGTTCATCACTGTAACACGTATTATATTGGGATAATACGTTAACAGCATGAGCAATATCTGGTCTAGTGCAAATAGCAATATACATCAAACATCCAATTAAACACTGATAAGGGAAATTACTATCACAATTACCCTTTGATAATTTCATTCCCATTGACATAGGTGTATCAACTGGTTTACAGTCTGACATTTGAAATTTGGTCAACACTTCATTAATGTATTTGCTTTGATCTACCAAAATGCCATCACTGGCAGTTGTCACTCTCATACCAAGGACATTCGTTACTGCTCCAAGGTCTTTCAATTCAAACATACTTAGAAGTTTACTTTTGAGCATCTCCTTTTCAACACAATCATTACCAAAAACAAAAATATCATCAACAAATATAGCAACGACAAGAATAGAGTTCTCTCTCACCTTTTTATACACACATTGTTCAGAGTTACACTGCTTATAATTAAGATGACACAGAACAGAATGTAACTCCTCATTCCATACTTTAGATGATTGTTTTAGACCATACAAAGCCTTTTTTAACTTGCATACCTTCTCTTCTTCTGCAATTTTTATACCCTCTGGTTGCATCATATACACTTCTTCTTTCAGTACTCCATTTAGGAATGCCGTCTTAATGTCCCAATGGTCCATGTCCCAGCTAAAGTGAGCTGATAGAGCAAAAAGCACCCTCAACGTTGAGTACCTTACTACTGAGGAAAAAGTATCAAAATAATCTACACCATATTCTTGGGTAAAACCTTTGGCCACCAATCTTGCCTTGTATCTAATCACATTACCCTCATTATCACTTTTAATTTTAAACACCCATTTGTTTTGCACTGGCTTCTTACCTGGGGGTAAATCTACTAGTTCCCAAGTATCACTTGCCTTCAGGGAATTTAACTCATCATGCATAGCTTGCACCCACTTATCCTTATCCTTAGAAGACAGAGCTTGAGACAAGGACTTTGGCTCCACACTTGAACATACCGAACTGTACATTATATGATCAGGGAATTCCTTCAGCCTTCTTTCTCGCAATGGGTACCTGCGTTCAAGACTAAGTGACACCTCCCTTTCCTCAGTGTCTTCCTCCTCAGTTGCCTCACCATCACCAATTTCAGAGACTGCCTCCGAGAGAACACAATCCCTTGTCACAACTGTAGGTTTCACCTCTGGCTCATTTGTCTCACCTCCTGGAAAGACACTTTCAAAGAATAAAACATCCCTAGCCTTTGTTAATTTTCCAGGTACTTTCAGGCTCATAAGACGATATCCTTTTGTCTCACTACAATAGCCTACAAATATCATCTTTTCACACTTTGGATCTAGTTTATGCCTCTTCTCTTTTGGGACATACACATGAGCTAAGCAACCAAATACCTTCAAATAAGAAAGGTTAACTTTCCTGCTACTCCAAAGTTCTTCTGGTACACTTCCTGAAACTCTGCTAGGAAACCTGTTCCTAATATAGATTGCAGTGTTCACTGCTTCAGCCCAATAGCGCTTATCTAAATTAGCTTCATTGAGTAGGGTTCGTGCCATTTCAATCACTGTTCGATTACCTCTCTCGATCCGACCATTTTGTTCTGGATAATATGGCACAGTTTTCTCATGCCTTATACCACTTTTCATTAAGAAGTCTTGACCCTCAAAATGATCTTGCCTCCATTGGCCCACAGAGATCAGCATGTACAAGTTCCAATTTCCTTTTTGCCCTTGACAAGCTTTCCTTAAATGGAGATCTCCTCATTTTTCCGGCAATACAGGGAGTACAACTTATCTCCATAGCACCTGTAAAATGGGCACCATGAGCCAATGTCTTTAACTTTATCATATCTTGCCTGTTTAGATGTCCCAGTCTCTGATGCCACAGTGCTTCAGCATCAGCACTAAGGTTTGTTTTCTTCTGTTCATGCCGTGTGGTTGGAGTGGAAATGATAAAGCAGACTTGCGGATTCTCATTCTCTATCACATCCTCCTTAGTCTCCACCACCAGCCGATAAATGCCACCGATATCCTTGGCCACAGCAACCAAATCGCCGGTAATACTGCATCCATCCTTGCGGAAGATCAGGCATCCATCATCTTCACTAAAAAACACACAGAACCCTTTGCGGACAGTACTACTGACTGACAACAAGTTAGCTGTTGCCTCTGGGACATACAGGACATCTGATATTGACGATATTTCGTGACTATTTGGCAATTTAATGGGGATGTTGCCACTGCCAGCAGCTTTGATGATGTCGTCATTAGCAACAGATATTTCAAGATCTGATCCCCGAGAAGAAAAATTGAGCATCTTATTTTTTTCGGGTGATACATGGTGACTACAGCAGCTATCTACATACCAATTTCCTGGAACTAACCGCTCAGTATGTACCGTTAAAGCGTGGCCAGTTTCTCGTCCACTCTTTTTCTTCGCTCCAAAGAATTCTTTCCGTTTGTGGTCATCATTTTCTGGACATTCGGACGCTTTGTGACCTTGCTCATGGCACTTAAAGCATTTGTATACAAACTTCTTCCCATCAGTTTGTTTAACAGTCCTGCATTCACCTCCGCGCCCTTTGCCTAATCTCTTACCATAGGCATTTTTCTTCGCTGCGGTGAACAGGGCCACGTCATCACGGTTCTGGACTTCACTGGATTGCTGCCGATCACTCTCAGATAAAAGTTTATTCATTAGCTCATCAATTTTAACAACTTCTTTACTATTATCAATGGACATGATAAACGGTGCGTAATGATCAGTTAGCCCCCCTAGAATTATCGATATGAGCCAATCTTCACTAACCTTGGCATCGATGTCTTCCAGCTGATGAGCAAGATTCATTACTTTTGTCAAATAATCATCCATCGATCGCGATGTCTCCAATTTGCAATGCCACAGACTTCGTTGAAGTCGCAAGCGTCTGCCCCAACCTTCGTCCTCATATGCGTCGCAGAGATTCCTCCAGGCTGCTTTCGCTGAAGTTGCGTTTCGTACTTTGGCGAAACACACAGGTTCTAACAGCATGCAAATGGTTGTACGAGCTAGTCTGTCTTTATCTGCATTCAACGGCAACTCATTACCGTCCTTGTCGGTGTCCGGAACAACCGCTACCCATAAGTTCTTGTTCTCGAGATAATTCTTGACTTGAAATTTTCAGTCCTGAAAATCTTGCACACCTTTCAATCTCGAAATACTCGCCAAAATAGAATTTGTTCCAACACTGTCTCCCATAGTGCTCCTTCAGTCGCACAAGTGCTACAGTCAAATTCATCCGCGATATGATAATCTCCAACCCAATGATTTTTACGAAAAAAACATCGAAAGAGAGTTCGATGGCCTGGTACCCATAACCTGTTGGGATTTCAGTCGTAAATAATTGACTTCATTTACGATGTACAGTCACTTTCAAAAGTTTTAGGACAAAGTTTGTGGCGCCACTTCTGCTTCTCAAGAAAATTTAGTTTCCCTTACTCCATTTGTTTTCCTTGCTCACGCACTGCAAATATTTCGCTTCCATGTGAAGATATATGAACAAAGAGGGAGAAGTTACTTGCTAAATTTATCGCTTTGTTTCGATATTTGATGGATTTAATGATTAATTTCGTGTGCATACTCTGTGTCCTTGCTCCGGTTTTCACTGCTGGTATGATATTATGTATTACAGAAACCTCAACGTCAGAAGTCGTGTGGCCAAGTGGAGTAAATGCGACGTCGTCATAGTAATGGTTGTTGGATCGATTCCCCTGCTCGGAATTAAAATTTCAACATTTTTTTTCCTTGGTAACTCCTTTTGTATTTAATAATGGGTTTCAAATAATTTAAATTCATTGTAATCGTTATATACTTTTTTTAATGGTAAATGGTAATATACAAGTTAAGAATTGGGCAAGGGTTGACGTATCATTTTTATGGATTGCTAGTACACATTTTGAACGTTAGGGATTTGCAAAAGGGGTAACCGTAACCCGACGGTAAGGGGTGCATTCACACCCAGCGTTGGTATTAACTTTGTGATTTTAGATTGGCGATTAAGGGTCATATATAGCAGTTGATTATTGCATTAATTAGTTTAGAAAGCTGTTGATTATTATGAATTTCTGCAATGAGCACCATACTTTTTCACCCGTCCCTTAAGGCGGGTGATATGTGTGTCATTATATGACGTCCAACGTCACTTACATACAGCAAATAGCCTTTATAATCATCACATACTATTTAATTTGGGTTTTGCGTTGAATGTGTTTTCTAATTTTCAATCAATGCAAAGATCCAACTAATTTGTCAGAACGGATTCATCCAAGTAATCGGCGAGCTGATAATGGAAACCTGTTGATGTTATACCCTATTGCGAATGCACAATCTAGAATTTTATCCAATGAATTAGAAGAAGGCCTAAACAGCCCTAAGAAATAAAAAATATCTTAAGAGACCTCTACCCCATCATCAGCGCAAACCAAAGTACTTCCAATCTCCTCCCTTCCCGCCCTTCTATCACCTACAGAAAGGCACCCAACATGCGCAAATATTCCGATCCACCCGCCCCACTCTCCCCCGCACTACCCCCCTATCTTCTTCCTCCTCAACATGCAACCGCCCAAGATGCAAGTGCTGCTACCTGTTTCGCTCCACCTCCCCACCAGTCATCAACAAATCTTCCTCTTCTCCTTTTTCCTTTAAATACTTCCTTTAATTCCATCTACCGACTATCCTACAATTTCTGCCCAGCCTACATTGGAAAATGCATTACGGCAGTATCCATTCGAATGAACAACCATCGCCTCTCCACCAAGTCCCCCCCCATTCATTGAAACAGTACTCCAACACAAAATAGTTACTTCGAGCATTGCTTTTCCCTTTCCTTAAATCGAAACGCTACCAGAAAATTCATCCAGCACACCTGGGTGGAAACAGCGTTCGAACCGCCAGGGCTGAACGTCACTTAGTAGCCACCAGCCAATCCCTCACCATTTCCCCCTCACCTCCACCTACCCTTTCAACCTCCCCCCCCCCCTAAACTCCACAGAAGACATCAGCAATCCTGTCTCACTCATTGAGAATGGTGGGTAACCCCATAGAAACGTCTGAAAAACATTTTGTGAGTGTCCCTTTTTCAGTGTTTCTATGTTATTTATTTATTTAAGTATATTTATAAGTATATTTATATTCATAAAAAAGTCGCAAATCGTGTTAGTTGCACTATTTATAACTCGAGAACGGCTACATATATTTGAACGATTTTCTAGATGAATAGAAGTTTTTTGATTCGTATCAACCTTGAATAGCAGAATTAACATTTAAAAATAATATCAGCTCATGGAAGAAATTAATATTGATGGTAGGGGACATTTTTAGGAGTTGGCAACACTTCAACAGCTCAAGTTCAAGTCGGTCATTCTACTAACTAAATGATCTGTTTTGTTTTTACCCTTTTAATGACTGAGCCTCATAAAAATTTTTGACTATCGGTAAAGGCCGTGTTCTTGTCGACGAATCGAGCGGATTTATTTCATATCCTCGGCATTTTTGCAATTTCGTTTCATCCAAAGATGAACTCCTCAACAAAGTGCTCTCGAACATGACTGATGAGCACAATAATCACAAATTTTAGAGCGAGCTTGCAATTTTGGCGGCTCAGGACAAAGATGTGGATTACTTCTTCGAAACTTCGAAATTTGCAAATAATTGGTAATCTGCATTTACTCAAATCTATTGACTGTGTTACAAAAATAGATGAAGTCACCAACTATCCATCTGCATTTTTAAACTTCTTAGATGTGACTACTGGCTTACCACCGCACAATATAGCTGAAGGTTGACTCGGTGGTCATGAACCTTTGAAACCTAAAATATGCAATGGAACATGTTAGGTGATAAAAAACCGATAATCAATGTGATTCACGCGGTTATATTCAAAGGAAAAATCAAAGATGAGGATATTCTCATTCCAAGGATTCCCATGATCCCATCTGATATGCCCTATAAGTTCAAATAAATTAAAATTACGGCTTCGTGTTTCATTCGCGATGATGATTAGCTAATTACTATGTCAACCGTTGAGTGTTTGTAGTCTGAATTTAGGAAATCCATGTTTTTCTTATGAACAATTATATGTGTCATGTTCAGTGTTGGTAAACTATCCGCTTCTTTGTTCGTGCGTCTAAAAACAAAGCAAAAACTGTTGTATATCAGAAGGTGCTAGTGCAGAATAAACCCAAATGTGTGGTGTACACTCGGGTTCGTTTACATACGGGCCACGTTTACGGAGTACACTTTTACCAAACCGAGTTATAAATGCCTCGCCACAATTTGGACTTTATCAACTACTTTATAAAACCACAATGTCTAAATTTTGATAAGTTAAAACATAAAAATTAGAAAATTCACAGAAAGAAATTCTGCGTATCATGCCCTGGTCAACCCTATGTAGATAGAGAAAATGCCTTTCTGACAAGCAATTGTAATACTAATTGTTGTAGTTTTATTGAATTTTTTCCTTACGGTATTATAATAAGTAAAAAATGATTCAAATCGGTTCCGCCACTCATTATTTATAAATGCTGTAACCAAAATGTTCATTGTGAAATATGATTTTATACTTTCCCGGCGAACAATGTGGGTAAACTCTTCTCGGGATTCCCACCGGGTTAATGTTTGTATTACGGCAAACGTTTCAAGTACCGTCTCGGCACTCATCATCAGGGCTGAATGTTGATTTATTTCAAATAAATGTTCATTGATTACTAGGCGGTGCGAAGTTCGCCGGGTCAGCTTGCATAAAAAACACATTAAGCCCTTTATAAATTATGAGTATCTACTGAATAATAATTATGACAGTAAATACGCTGAAATTAAACATTATCAAAAGAAAAAATATTAGCTTCGGTGGGGATGCGAACCTAAGACTCCAGCAGCTCGATTCTGTAAATGTGATATGGCCGTCACAAGCGGATTTCGTCAATGTATTCACGGCTTTGACGCTGGAGCGATTCTGAAACTTTTTAGTGACGTCACTCTCACAGCCGCGTCCGTGAAAGTATTCACGCCCAAGAGGGCCCGTGGTAGCTTCGTCGCGGCAATGCGCTCTAATTTTTCATTATGAATTTACGCTGTGATTGATAATTAATAGCACATTATTCATTAATTACGATGGTGGCTATTTCATATTGTCACTTCGCATAAGTAATATGTATTAAAAACAAATAAAAGAAATGCATAAAGTTAAATTTACATTCGCGTCCTATTTAAATTGATTGGCGTTCATTGCGATTGAAATTGGTGGGAAGTTAAACCTTGCGCTGAGGGTTTGACAATTATCTTATATTTGTGCATCTTCTAGAATGTACAATTAAAATACTGACAACTTAATTTTCATAATAATTTGGAGTAGAACCAACGGTAAAAGTATTGTGCGGTATTGAATGTTAACAGATTTATTTAATATTTATTTCGTAAGTTCAAGCCTTCGATTTGTTTTTATTAACGAGAATGGAGGCTCTTTACATACCTCCGCTACTTTTGCATGAGCATCAATGTCGACGGAGGCAATAGATGCACATACTTCGACGGCAGATACGCGATATCAACATTCCCTTCGAGACGCGAGATTGGCGATGGATCACTGAGTTCACACCACGATTAATTCGTAGACGTTTAGATGGCTTGCCGGGGCATACTTTAGTACGTTAAGATAAACATTGATCATCTATTCCATCTCTTCCATGCATTATTGCTGCCGTTCAGTAACACGACCAACATGATTCGTTTTTCTGTTGACATAATAGAAATACTAAGACATGTAAACATCTCGTCCTCTAGCAGAAACTGTTAATAATCTACTCGTATTCGCGCCAGAAACATTTTCATCAGTATAAATCGTGAATAGTGGCATGTGCTTGCACAATCAGACATATATGTATACGCACCACAGCGCATTTAAAATTATGTACTGAAATGATGAGAACAGCTCAAACACATACGAGAGTGAACCATTATTAAATAATAAAATAACACTTGTTCTCATTCCGCGTAAGCATTAGCTCCATATCATGAGGAAATTAGAGCTAATTGTGCAATTACGAGCCCGCTACGTGATAACTGACTTTGATACGCAGCACTTGACAACATATAAAAGAGGTAATATACAGTTTATAGCTATTAACTAATTAAGCAACCGTAACTTATCATTAATAGGCACTTTTAAAAGAAAAGACCTCACTCAAAATTGAGTAAAGAAGTATTATTTACTTTGGGAGTGAATATTCCACGGCATTGTATATGTTTCACTATGGTAACTGAAGTTGCAGTTGGCCGCTGAAGTAAGTTTGTGTCGGAGATTCTGATTCGTTCCTCGCGTCCGCACAGCTACCAACATAAGAAACTGAAGTGATCGTTCGCAATCCGTCAAACATCTCACGACACAGGCTTACAGGATCGCTTGAACGTCTTTCACGGTGAGAGGCGTGAGAACTCCACTGTGGTTCGAACCACGCGAAGCACAGGTATGACATTTACAGAATCGAGCTGCAGATCAGCAAACTAACGCTTTCACCACTTATCCATGCGACGAATTACTAAAAAGTGGGAATGAAAGATATCCATGGTTTTGAAGTGGTAATCATGGGAACAGGACCTGAGAACCGTGAACCATGGAACAGCGAACTAAAGAAAAGCACGTGGTTCAGAAACAACTTCATCGATAACTCAGAACCAGTCTTGAACTTCTGGGCTATGGAAGAGCAGAGGAGCACGCGGTTGAGTCCAGCCTTACGCGGACAGATAATTGGCATGGTGAAGGGCGGTAAAACAGTTGTCCAAGTAGCTGGCCAGCTCATTTTGTCCCGGAATACCGTGTATTACTGGGTACGGCGTTTTAGGGAAGGCGACGAATCCCTGAAGGACGGGCGAAGAAGCGGCAGACCTCGGGCCACGAACGATTTGGAGGACAACAGAATTCGCCATTTGATTGAGGATAAACCTCTCAGTGTTGGCGGAGTAGCTGCGATTTCCAGGGAGGCGCAATTTGGTTGCAGCTACGCAACAATTAGAAGGCGGGTAATTGCGCATGGCATACAACACCACAAACCTGCCCTAAAGCCTTTATTAACTGAGCAGCAGAAGCATTCGAGGTTGCTTTTTGGCAGAAATAATTTAGTAAACGACCAGGTTTTTTGGGACTTAACCATTTTCGCGGACGAAAAAACTTCGCAGCAATCAGGAAGGAAGAATAGAACTGTGGAGGGCAAGGAATACACAGTATGAAAGCATTTCTTTCATTTCTTAAATTGCTAATATTTATTTCTATTGTTTTGTCAATCATGATGGAATTGATTAATACAACATGAACATATTACGTTCATAGATACGATCAGCGGCACATCCTTACAAGGAATAACTCAGGACGCCTCAGCAAAAGTTATTGGGGTGCAATGACGGCTGCAGAGCCTGGGCCTATGGTTTCCACGTCTCCAAGACTGAATGCAGAGGAGTACGTGGGTATCCTGACGAACCATCTTCTGCCGTATATTGAAACGGTCGTTCCGCCTGGCGAGGAAGTGACTTTCGTCCAGGACAATTGCCCAATCCATAGGGCAAATATCGTTTCTAATTTTTTTGAAGAGCATCCACGGATTCATGTTTTGCCATGGCCATCTAATTCCCCAGACTTGAATCCCATAGAAAACCTTTGGAGTGTAGTGGTGAGAGAATGGGACATTGGGAATGAGCGCAATCTGGATGCGCTAGATGGTCATGTGCGCCAAATATGGCAATCGATTGGACGCCGTCCTCAGGTGTGCGAGAATTTAGTTCGTTCTATGAGCTCCAGACTGGAGGCGGTCATAGAAAATAATGGCGGTATTACTCGCTATTAATTAGATAAAACCAACGCTAACGCTTCCGAAGAATAATTTGCAAGCTTTGCCATTTTTGTACCAAGTTTTGATTTTTTTACTTTTATTGGTCGATAAAAGATTTTATGAAAATTTACAATTATTTTATATGCGTCTGTACTGAAAAAACACGGCAATCAAATTAACAATTTTAAAGTTTTCCATAAGTTTTGGGTTCGCAAGTAATTATTTTTGATTATTTATTTAATTATTATTTTCACTTTAAGTCATTTTTATTTGATCATTCGGGGAGAGATGATTGCTATCCACAAATTTAACTTACCTGGGATTCATTTTATAATTTTTCATGGGAATAGAATTTACTTCATTCCTTTAATTTTCATTTTTCAATATTTAAAGGTTTATCTGTTAAACGATTTTCAGTTAAGTTAGAAAAACTTGAAATTATTTAAGAGTTATAGTGGGTTATTGAGCTCTACTACCCTCTAGCGCTATATGCCTGCTACGGTAAGTGTATTGCATGAGTGGGTAATTTCACGGAGACAGATTTTCGTTTTGACAGTGCATAGGTAATTCTCTCCGAGGGCTTTTCTAAAAAATCTGGCGGTGGTGGACAATTTTCTGTTGAATGTCGTTCCCATCCTGTGTGGTGTGTGGGTAACACTGCAAGTACAAAATATCTGTCCGTCGCATGTGACGTTCAGACCCTTGGCGCCTTTCGTGAAGAACAAGAGAAAGCCGATTCCAGCTTTCTCTATTCCCTATCTTTTTTAACGTGCTCTGAACGCGCTAGTGAAGTTATTTGTCGTTCGCCTTAACACAGTACTTGAAAGAGGATTCAAATATTGGCAAATTCCTTATTTCCGCCATCTTTTATAATGATATATATGCAGGGATGCCGACTCTAAAAAAATATTGGGGAAGCCCATACCGGGGGTCTTGCCCAGGGATTTTTATAAATAGTGCGTTTAAAAGTTTAATTTCGAAGCTCTATTTCGAATCCCTAGGCTGAGGTTTGTGGTGATGAACACTGTGCTTTATGAGACGGGTGAAAAAGTATGGTGCTCATTGCAGAAATTCATAATAATCAACAGCTTTCTAAACTAATTAATGCAATAATCAACTGCTATATATGACCCTTCATCGCCAATCTAAAATCACAAAGTTAATACCAACGCTGGGTGTGAATGCGCCCCTTACCGTCGGGTTACGGTTACCCCTTTTGCAAATCCCTAACGTTCAAAATGTGTACTAGCAATCCATAAAAATGATACGTCAACCCTTGCCCAATTCTTAACTTGTATATTACCATTTACCATTAAAAAAAGTATATAACGATTGCAATGAATTTAAATTATTTGAAACCCATTATTAAATACAAAAGGAGGTACCAAGGAAAAAAAATGTTGAAATTTTAATTCCGAGCAGGGGAATCGATCCAACAACCATTACTATGACGACGTCGCATTTACTCCACTTGGCCACACGACTTCTGACGTTGAGGTTTCTGTAATACATAATATCATACCAGCAGTGAAAACCGGAGCAAGGACACAGAGTATGCACACGAAATTAATCATTAAATCCATCAAATATCGAAACAAAGCGATAAATTTAGCAAGTAACTTCTCCCTATTTGTTCAAATATCTTCACATGGAAGCGAAATATTTGCAGTGCGTGAGCAAGGAAAACAAATGGAGTAAGGGAAACTAAATTTTCTTGAGAAGCAGAAGTGGCGCCACAAACTTTGTCCTAAAACTTTTGAAAGTTACTGTACATAAGGCTATTTATTGCCTCGTAAAATGGAATGTTAGATTACAGTTGGGGAACATTTGCCGGACAACAACTACTTCGTAGCAGGGCGGGTTACAGACTGAGACCGGTTAGAACACAGCAGGTCAGACATACAAAAAACAGTGCTGCCAACCCTTAAGTGTTTCTGGTTACAGCACCTTTACAGGCTTACAACAGTTTTGCTTTTTAAATCGGTAGGGGTTGTTACATTACGGTTCATGGATAAAGGTCTGTTTACTCCATGAATTTACCTGTGCGAGTTATTGTCTAAATAAATGAATCCAGAAATGTACACAAGAATGCATTGTGTAACACACCCAACTTGTGTGAATGCATGAATAGAAAATAGAACCTGTTGTGATTTGGTCCTTGCATTCATTGTTCATGCATTCACACATTAACTTACATATGATTTGGTGTGGTGTAAACATATGAAGTGGTGCCTTAAATTATGAGGTGATGATTTTGATTCTTCATGTATTTTTTCGGTTAACTTTTTCCAAAATTCTTATTATTTGTAGAGATTAGTTTTTTTTGTAAGTTGCTTCATGGCATAGGGAATTGGATGTATTTCATTTTACAGATCTATTTTGTTTAATGAATTTGAAGTGCATGGAAAAATTGTTGGGGTAGAAATTGGAATGAACTACTTGAATGGGAAAGTCTTCTTTCCTTGTATATTTTTGAGATAGCTTGCATGATAATTTTAATGGCTGTCTTTCCAAAATCACCAGTTTCTGACATGCACAATAAAAACTTTAGAAAGCAGCTTTCCTGAGGCCATAATATCATACTCTGTTGTGTATGAGTGTGTTACTTTTCTTTGTGCAATACTTATTCAGCAGACGCTCGCTTGCTGACACGTACTTTTGCATTGCATGATTTGGTGTATCTTCTTGAAAGATGCAACCCATGAAGCACTGGCTTAGAATTCAAATTCTGGAGATATTTGCTGAAATCACTCTGAAATAGCCTATTCTTGTAAAGTCGGCATCATCACCAGTTCATTCCTGTTCCTTGCTTCCACAAACCGATCATATACCCATCTGTCGATCATTTCAAGCTTGTCAATTTTCATTCTCCCTGTTCTTATATCTCTCTCCCACATGGAACCTGGGCAACAACTTAAAGACAGTATGTTTAAAATCTTTGGCTCTGAAAATAAGTTCCCTTCACTTTGGTGCCAGCACCACAGTTTAGCCACTCCTGCTTGGATGAAACTTGGTGACATAAATGTCAATATAGCGCTTATTCTCAAGAAGCAGTCAAGTAAAAAATGTAAAACGTCTGAAATCAACTAATCTGAAGAAGATGGAACAGATAACAAAAATGGAGGTGGCAGACTGGAAAAAATTTACTCTCTCCGAGTCTCGAACCCTGGTCTTTCGAAATGAAAGTGCAGTACGCTACCACGAGGGCAAGCTGGCATTGAAACAATGAGCCAAATTATTTAATGAAATTCAATGTGATCGTATTTTTAAATTTTAAATGCTTTTTTTCCCTCAAACCCTGGCGTATATGGACAAATCCCTTCAACAGTATTCATATCTAATTGCCTACTTTCAAATAAAAAAGGTGTCATCTTCTTTCTTGACATCACTTGCACAAAGCCTCCATGTGAGTCTAAGAGATACTTAATGTTGATATCAGGTTGCCTCAGGGAATCCCATTTTTTAAATCAATTATCTATGCTTTCATTAAACAGTCATAGTCGACATTAACATAAAATAATTTTTACAAATCTTCTTTTCTCAAAATTGTAATCTGCATTGTTATTTCCAATGTATCTCAACGGATTTAATGATTAACTTTAGTTTTATACAGTTACAAGAAGTGATTTAACTTCAATGGAGCAAAGTGTATTTGAGTAATGTAAAGGAACTCTTACATGCTTCATTTCATTAGGGAATCTAAGGAAACGTGATGTTGTGTTCATGTAAGCATACGTTAGTAACGATTTTTTAAATGAATTAAATGCTGTCATGAGTAGGTAGATGAAACTGCTGATGAAGATGCTGTGTATGAAGATGCTGTGTATGAAACTAAGAACAGGTTCATGGTCTCTATCCAAATCATTATGTTTTTGGTAGTTTCATTGTTCATGTAAGGAGTTATTGTTGTTTATAATCAATTTTCTTTGCTTTGAAAAGTTTTTTTTATAATGGAATTTACCCTTGATCAATGTTATGTTGTCAGGTTCTTAAGTTTAACAATGTCAGTACAATTTTTTTTTTTAATTTGAGTTTTTTAATATTTCTTTACTGTAACCATCGCTTGAGACGCGTGAATATCGCAAAAGCGATATTGATGTGATGTGCGCAAATAATTGCAATATAGATGTGGTGACTGGACTTTTATGATATTTTTACGCAAATTTGTCTTTTAGACGGCAAAATTCATACCTTATGTGCCAAGCGCAGTTTGAATGCTCTGCCGACACTCACCGCTTAAAACATGTGAGCCACTTGCCAGCTGCTAGTTGGCTGGGACTCTACATGGCCCTGAACCACAAGTGGGCACGGGCAAGCTACACCTCCGCCACTATATGTCTTGTTCCTTACTCTATTATTATTTTACAACATAATTATTCAAAATATTCTGTATTTTATCATATAACTGTTTTTCACTACATTTTATTGTCATATACCTCATTATGAAAATAAATAATAGACACTACAAAATGCGATAAACAGTAATTGAAAGTGCAATAAAATAAAAATGAAAGTGCCATTTTCACGCGATGTCAGTTTTAAGTATAATAATAGTATAATGGTTATTTGAAGAATATCCTGTTTTTTTAAATAGTTTAGGCATAGGAGATGATTTTTCTTGCTTTCATACTGTATTAATTTGGTCATTGATAAATAAAATAAATAGAGTTTAGAACATAATGTGCACTGACCTAGAAAAGTAGTACTCTTAAGTAGTAGGTAATATTTAAGATGCTGCATAAAATCTATCAACATCATTATTTTTAAATGTATTTTACATATAAACAAAAAATTGTAATAATTGGTTAGCCAAAAGTATGTTTACCAAACTTTATACCAGTCGAGTTCATCAAAAGTGAAGAAAATATAAAACATGTTATTATAATATTACAACATGTAATCAAGTATCTAACAAACTAAACCAACTTAATTTTTAGTTCCCATATAACTATATGCAAGAGTTAATGAAATGTAAGGAAAATTTATTCCACATCAATGATCTTATTCAAAGACACCATGGTTGAAAATAGAGAATTTGGTGATTTTGACGCAAGAGATCTTGGCAGATTGCAGGCTGCGTACTAATTACTAAAACATACATTCCTGATATAGACTGCGAACTACCTAGTCTATATCTTGGTAAGTTATTTGCCCTTCTATTTTAAAAACTGAGGTGAATGACCTTCAGTTGTGAAAGTGTAATTATATGTTTTCTTATGGGTAGTCTCTCTAAATTGAGTATCCTTCAGTTGGGCAACTTAACTAATTGTACGATACTAGGCAAAAAGCATAGCCATGCTGATCTATTTTCATGTAAGAAAATCCTAGCTTCATAAAACTGCTTATCCTGTGTCAGAAATATCACATGCCACATGGACTAAGCCTATGGTAATGGGAGACTATTCTATTTAGAAGCTACATGTCTTCATATTGTACCCCATATTTTCTTCAGTATGACATGTTTAGATATATAAAGAGGTCATCAACAAAATAAACACATTCCTCTTCAGTTTCTGAGACATGACTGTGTAAAATTATTAGGTAGTGATTTTATCCTTATAAACGCAACTTCTCTGACAATTATTATTGCAGAAGCAAATTCAGCATTACAAAGTTAAGTTTTTTTTGTTCATTTAGCAGTGATAATTGTTACCCTAAATCTCTATTTGAAGTACAAGCGTGTTACTTGAAAAGAAGGAATTTAGGATACTTTGCATGAACGTGATATTCCAGGGGTAACTCAAATTTTCTGTGAATAGGACGATTTGAAGGCCTTCTCCTGGCTCCAAGGATTTTGTGATAAAGCCACAATTTGAACTGAATTTCAACAAGCTTTAGCCTTAGCTCCATCTGGCAAGGTCACCAGGTGCCACACTTTGTTACACTTAGAGGACTGCATTTCCCGATACAGTGCCCTTTTCCAGTATGACCTTTCTGGGCCAGCCAAGGCCTCATCGACTGAAATAGGATCCTTGCCACTAAAAAAACTACCCAAAGCTAAAATGAAGGTGCAAAGTCAGGGTAAAGTTTAGGGGTCCTTTTTCTTAACCCTAATATGGATTTACAAAATTAGTTACGTCGTTGGATTTTCGGCGCCGCGTCATTTTTTGGTATTATCTTTCAAAGTTAGCCTGAATTTACAAGGTTTTTGATTGATAATGGTAAATACATCTATTATCTTTATTTCTTACCGTGTTTTGCTAGATTTAAACCCTTATTGTTGAAGTTAAAACAAAAAATCTTGAACTCTGCATTCTTTTCCATTTCTTGCCTTAATGCTCTTTATTTCAGTTCCCTTTGTTTGTTATTTTTGAGTGAAAGTTTTAATTTCGTGTGTAATTGTTGTTTGAAATATTTTTCTGATATGCATAGCTCGGCAAACTCCGCTTTTTATGTTTATATTGTTTATAATTTTATGTATCTAAATGCTAAAAGTGATGACGGAATAAAATTCGTTTATGCCCACATGACATAATTTTGCTTCACTGCGTCCACCCATATGTTATATCTTTGCAGTGTATATCGAAGGATAAGTTATTAAACGTTAATAATGGAACAGCTGTAGGTTAAGTGAGAAGAGACGAATGTTACTTTCGTGATTTTTACAAGATTCTGGCGATCAAAACAAATCTTACTAATATTCTGGGAGCTTATGTCCTGAAATAAAAAAAATCAAGTCTTATGGGTTTTGAAATATAAATAATATGGGATGATAAGCGGCGTGTCAAAGAACCCAACGCTTCTTTGGAGATGGAGCTAGAAGAGTCGGTACTCTTTTCCTACCACGGAGCCCCATTCCCCCACTGGGGACGTGTAGCCCAAGGGAAAGGTATCCTTAGATATGGACGGGTAAATGTTTTGAGTGGGAGTGCATAAGATTAGGGTTTACTCCTGGATTGGTGGGTAGTCCAAAAAAAATAAATTCTTAGAAGTATGTGTTACTGGTGGTAGGGGAGAAGGAGCAGCTACCTTTTTTTCGTCCAGCTCTGCGTGAGAAACTGATGAAAGAATGCTCTGGGGTGACAAAAATACCCTCACTTTGGAAGGACTTCCCTTACATTTTCTTTCCGTTTCCTTTCTTAGCGTTTCACTGACCCAAACATTGAGACTGTCCATACCTTCCCACTAAGCTCCCTTATTCGTCATTTACCACATTATTCCCCCCTCCCACAAAACTTGATTGAACTTCTCTCCACCCTAATGACCCACCCGAGCTGGACCTTCTTGGAATGAAGGGAGGGCCACCGCGGGGCGTTTTGACAAGGCTTTTGTTCCCTGTCCCTCATGCAGCGTTGGAAGGATGAAGAAAAAGATGCTTTTGTATCTAATTGCCTCCTTGCACTCCCAACCTTTTTCGCGATAAGGATTTTCTACTCCTACCTGTCCTAACGATCTGGGTACTCCCCGATCCTTGGCAGTCGACACACTACCACACCTCAACCTCAAAACAACCTCCTGGCATTCCTTCTCCTTTCTCCTCCTCACTCTCCCCTTTACGTTAGTAACACCCCCAATGCATAAAACATTGTGCATTTCAGTACACAAAGAAACGAGAAATATGTTCACAAATTTTCACCCCACGGTAAATTGTCTTTTCACCTATTCATAATAAAACGATTTTTACCATGTAAAGTCTAAACTCATCGTCAGGAAAGAGAAATTATTTTCTATCACACAATTAGTTGGGTAGTTATCTTGATTTCAACCCAATGGTAAACTGTCACGTCATCAGTAACTATATAAACGCCTGCAATTTTGTATAGGCTATCTTAGCCGCAAAGGGATTTTTTTCGAATGAAAGTTACAAGACATATAACAATAACTGTGCGATGTGTTCTTCACGGTAGTCGGTGAAACTTCTGAATCTCCTGGCAAGTTACAGTTACTCATTCAGCGAGAAATATTCACACAACGATGAGGAAGCATTATTCCGCGAATTCGGATAATGCATTGTGTTGAATTTTTCTTAGAATTGCTGCTTGGAGTAATTCTAAACAGAGTCACCCTAGGATTTACCCAAAGGTGACTATCACCACGGCAGGTACGTGGACGCGGAGCGGAGAAGGTGCCCAAGCAAAACTAAGTCGGAAGCCACGGAAAAAGAGGAAAACTTGGCTAGCCATGAGTTTCTATGAATTATTCTTGCGAAAAGATGAAGTTTTTTCAATGAACATTATAACGAAGCAAACATAATGATTCTTAGCTAAAAGAGGAAGCGCAATTGGTATTGTAATATTTTCCTTTTGTTAAATAATTTCACTTGGTTTATAAGTTAAAAAAAATAAATAATAGGATTATAAATAGATTATAGCATTTCATATGAAACATAATTACTTTGACATTAGCATTGAGAGTGCAGACCCTTCCGCAGCGACGAGAAAATTCTCGGCCCAAGAAAAACTAAGTCGGAGGCCCATGAAAAAACAACTTTGACTACTCTTGAGTTTTTATGAATAATTGTTGTAAAAAGGTGAAGTTTTGTCAATGAACATCATAACGAGGCAAATATTTTGATTCTTTGCTAAAATAGAGAGCAAAATTGGTATGGTAATATTTTCCTTTTGTTTAACAATTTCATTTTGTTTATAATGTTTAGAAAATTAAATAATATGATTATAAATGTATTATAGCATTTCATATGAAACATAAATGCTTTGACATTAACAATGAGAGTGCAGTCAACGACGTAGCGACGAGGAAATACTGAGCGCCGCAGCGGCGCCGAAAATCCAACGACGTAACTTTTTCCATTAGAGGCCAATAAAATGTAACCTATCGACACTATGCAAACAAAATTTTATATGTAGACGAAGAAAGCAGAAAAAATAGACAACTGAATATTTTCAAAATGATTCATTGGAATGGACAATTTTTACACCATTTTTAAAACCACGAGCGCCGCTAAGGCGCAGCAAATCCATATGAGGGTTAAAGGGTATTTTCTCTCCCTCTCAATACTGGATTCCCTGACTTCAATAGATTCGCCACAATTTTCAATACCAAGGACATCATTATTGGAGTCTACTTCCCCATCCAAAACACAACCTTGACTTTCTGTCATTGGTCCTTGCATTCTACTCTCATTAAACCCAATTGACTTAACATTATTGAAAGGCAAACTAGATTCATGCCTAGGAAAAAATGCTAAAAAATGGCACACTGCATCATTCTTACCCTTATTGGGTACACTTTCATCCCTTACATTAGGCCTCGCATAATTTTCTAACAAAACATGTCTAGCCTTAATGACTCTGGAGGGATTATTTGGATCAATTTGTCTATAACCTTTTCTTGTTTCACAATACCCAACAAAATTAACCTTTACCCCCTAGCATCCCACTTACTTCTTTTCTGATCAGGAACATGATCATATGCAGGACACCGAAATACCCTTAAATGTTTCAATTATGACATTTTTCCTCCCCACAACTCTTGTGGAGTCTTACCTTGAATAGCTCTATGGGGTAGACGGTTTTTACTGTAGACTGCAGTGTTATAGGTCTCCGCCCAATAACCCTTTGGTAAGCCTGAATCAAACAATGTGCATCTAATCATTACACATATTGTGTGATTAGCACGTTCTGCCACACCATTCTGTTCAGGGGTATATGGGGTGCTAGTCTGATGCTCTAAAACATGTACCCTGAAAAATAATCAAACTTTTCATTAGGTTATTCAAGACCATTGCCTGATCTTACAACCTTAATCCTTTTATCAGTCCTGTTCTCAACCCAAGCTTTAAATTCATTGAATCTATAAAATGTTTCTCTTTTGGATTTCAAAAAAATAGCAAAATGGCTTCCTGGAATAATCATTAACAAGCGCCAACATGAATTTTGCCCCAGCAGCTGAGATATCACTTATTTGACCACAGAGACCCATATTTACCAGACCGAAAACTTGATTAACAGGCATGCTGACACGAATCCATTTTTATACGAAAGCATAGGCATTATGTTGAACATCCTTTTTCGTATTACTTTAGAGCATCCCATGTATGTATTTGTAAGGAGATAAGTGTTTTTTCACTGTTACTTTTTCTGCAGTGTTTTGAAGGAGAAGGGGGAGCTGATGACAATTTGGGGCCTTCTGTGGAGACTAAGGGCTTCACTCATAATGTGATTGAAAACAATTCACAGCTCACATGCTCAGCACAAACCACTGAAATATACATTCCTGTGCCAGACTTGGTACAGCCCACGGACAATGAGTTGGTAAGTTATGTTCTCATGCACAGTGAAACCTGATTTGAACCACCTTCATTTGTACAAATTTCTCGGATGCTATAAGAAAGAGGGTGTGTCTGTCATACATATAAGTATACTCGCCGCGCTGCGCGCGCTCGTTAGGGGGCTACGCCCCCTAAAACCCCCCGAATCCGGCTTCGCCGTCTGCCCCCACCGGACGGTTTCGCCGTCCCACCCGCGGCGTCTCGGAACGGCTTCGACGTTCCTCGTCAGGGGTCGGCTCCGCCGCCCAGATATCAGGGAAGCCCTGTGACGGAGACCCGCTAGTTCCTCGGAACGGCTTCGCCGTTCATCGTGCGAGGGCGGCTTCGCCGCCCAAGGGTTACCCGGGTCCCCCCGAGGCGTCGGCTCCTGGGAACGGCATCGCCCTTCCTCGTGATGGGGCGGCTTCGCCGCCCAAGGTTTACCTGGATCTTCCCGCGCCATCGACTTCTCGGAACGGCTGCGCCGTTCCTCGCCTGTGGGCGGTTTCACCGCCCAAGGGTTATCTCGTCGTAATGGGGCGGCTTCGCCTCCCAAGGTTTACCTATTTCCCCGAGACATCTCCTCCTCGGAACGGCTGCGGTGTTCCTCGCGTGAGGGCGGCTTCGCCGCCCAGGGGTTATCGGCGCCCTCCCTCGTAAGCTTCCTCGTAATGGGTCGGCTTCGCTGCCCAGATATCGAGGTAGCCCTGTGACGGAGACCCGCTAATTCCTCGGAACGGCTTCGCCGTTCATCGTGGGAGGGCGGCTTCGCCGCACAAGTATTACCCGAGTGCCCCGAGGCGTCAAATCTTGGGAACGGCGTCGCCCTTCCACGTGATAGGGCGGCTTCGCCGCCCAAGGTTTACTGTGTCCCCCCGAGCCGTCGACTCCTCGGAACGGCATCGCCGTTCCTCGTCTGTGGGCGGCTTCGCCGCCCAAGGGTTATCGGCGCCCTCCCCCCGTAACCTTCCTGGTGATGGGGCGCCTTCGCCGCCCAAGGTTTACCCGTGTCCCCCCGAGGCGTCGAATCCTGGGAACGGCATCGCCCTTTCGCGTGATGGGGCGGCTTCGCCGCCCAAGGTTTACTGTGTCCACCCGAACCGTCGACTCCTCGGAACGGCCTCTCCGTTCCTATTCTTTGGGCGGCTTCGCCGCCCGAGTGTTATCGGCGCCCTCCCCCCTCGTAAGACACGTATTCGGCTGCTCCACGTGTTGGAGCGGATTGGCCGCCCGAGGGTTCTCGGAGGTTTTCCGTGCATCTGACTCCTTGGAATATCTCCGTCGTTCCTGGGGCGGGGTCAGCTTTGCCGCCAGGGTTTTCACTCCTCACAGAGCAATGCGTACTACCAGCTTTCCCCTATCGTTTACAAAGGCTGCCGTGGGATAATGCGGCTGAATGTAGACGCATGCTAGCCGTGATTGTGGCATTTTAGCTTATGACGATGTTTTGAAGGGGGTCCGGGGTGTTTCCAGGGTTTTTTTATGAATATACTGACAACGGTCGCAATCATCCAAATAAATTCCTTAGCGATGAGTCATAGGAGAAGGGAATTACTGCTAAAATATGCGAAAACACCGAAGAACATGCTATTCACAGAAAAAAAAATAATTTTTTCCCTGGTCTTCTTGGAAGCCACGTGAAATATCGAGGGGTTTTCTTGCATAAAATGTCTTTGTCTACCTACAGTAAAAATTCCAGCGAACTTACTGTAGGGGAACAATGAATTCTCCCGTATTACTCACATTTAGATTACCAATTCTGTGTTTTCCACATAGCGGTGCATAGGCGTTGTAATAAGGCATAACTATTGTGAATTTCGTAGCCGTACCTTATGGGGAAGTGGTTAAAAAAATCGGCATTAGGTGTCCTTGTCCTGGAACCCCTTTTTTACTCTACTATTTTGTTAAGAAATGTACATTTAAAAATTTGAAGTTTTATTGCGGGTGTGTAATTGGGGCAGGATAATTGAACATGACGGGTGAATATAGCCGACACAATTCCCATTTGGAATCAATAAAAACGATACAACTGGGATGAATGGTACACGAAATATACGACTTATTAAGTAATTTTTATTTTTTTGGGGAGGTCACAGGGGGTTTTCGGGGGACCTAAAGTGCTTGTTCTGTATAACGCGGCATCGTTTACCTTGGATAAAAATTTCGGCTCTGTAGCTGAAGTGTAAGCATGCTTTTTCGACGGTGTCACCCGTTAAAATTAAATATTCTGCGTTCTCCTGGTAGCGGCGCGTAGGGGCACGAGAAAGACGTCAATCACCTGAATTTGGTGTCCGTACTACGTCGGGAAGTGGTAAAAAAAAATTCGGAAAATTTTAAAATCGTGTGTTGAGGGAATGCAAACTTCACGGCGGATGTGTTGTAAGTTACCAAACGTTGTAGGAGTCGCAATTTCAATGGAAATACATAATCGTTAATTACTCGAAGTTCGATTAACATATGGATATGAAAGGATAGCCAAAAAATTAAAAAGAAATCTAGTATCTTGCATTTAAGTGAATTTGTCGTGCGATTATTGCAAATTGGTGAAAAAAATTCCGAAATTCGGCCCATAAGAAAAGCATTGAAAATTTGAAAAAGTTAAAAAAAATACTTTAAATCAAAATATTGCAAATACGACCACACCAAAAAATCAACCAAAACACCTAGTATCTCATGCGTTAAGGACTTATTCCTACAACGATTTAAAGTTGGTTTAATAAAAATCCAAAGATAGGCCCATAAGAAAAGCATTGGAAATTTTAAAAAAATATAAAAAGTACTTCAAATCAAAATATGGCAAAATATTTCACATGAAAAAATCAGGCAAAAAATCTAGTTTCTGTCAGTGAAATTTCACGTTCCCGTGACATTTAAAAGTAGGCGAAGAATGGAAAAAGTTTTAGTCCCATAAGGCTCCAATGTTAATTCGGATCGATATATCTCGAAAACCGATCGACTTTTTCGAGTTTTCGGACTTTATCCCCCGATGAATATTTTTTCTCCACCCACGGCGAAAATTTCGTCTTCCCAGCACGTCCGGAAGTGGTCGGGAATTTGTATACGTGAATGAGTGAGTGAATGAATGAGTGAGCTATCTGTCACACATCGGGTTGTATATATTATAGATGTATATAATATAGATTTATGGGAAGTCACTCATAGTTATGCAACCGTCAGTTGAGGGCTTTTTCAGTTTGAAGCAGAAAGCTAAACCACACTAATATTTTTCAGTCAATATCACTTGTACAACACTGGAAATATTCTGATAGAAATTGCATGTATCTGATGGAGTAGACTTGTTGACAACTGTGTGAAATCTCTGTTCAACCCATTTGTCTTGGTTATAACTGGGCTGTCTTATTATTGCCCTTTCTTTGTTTAATCCATCTTTTCCTCCTTCATTTAAATGAAGGATCCAGCTTGTTGTGGCACTTCTTTATTATCCTGGGTAAAGAAAAGATGAAGACAATTCAATGTACAGCGGAACCTCGATCTATCATTCTGTGGCGTTACGTCGTTAAATCTGGTCGATTGTTCATGTAAGCCTAGACGGGAAAACTCCAACCGTCGGTCACAAGCTGGATCAGGGAAAGACTCCACAAACAAGAAATAAGCTCACAAGAAAAAAATTGCCAAAAATAATTTACGAGTATTTTCGTTCAATATCTATTCAAAGTAGAGTATTCAAAATCAGAATTATTACAGAAAACAACGAGGATAACTAATGATCCCATAGGAAACATTACCAAACTAAATACCAGCAGTATAACTTTTCTAAAATCGGCCATGTCCCACTAGCCGTGCGTCCAACAAGAAGGCCAGAGCAGAAGAGAGCTTGGCTATTCCACCACGAGACAGGATTTTGGGGAGGGGTTTTTCCAAGGAGGGGTAGGGAGGATGATGTTCTATCAGCTGTGTCACTGCCCCTGTTGACAGGCTGCTCCGCAAAACATCATCTCTGAGTTGGAGTGAACAGCATACCAGCCAGAATTTTCCCCTCAAACTTCTGGGTTGGAGACATCAGTCGAATCAGAGGGATATTCATTGGAACACAAGGAGGGGAGAGGTGTTGGAGGGAGAGAGAGATGTGATAGGACTATGGTAATACTTCTCACTCCAAACTGCATACTAGAGACTCATCACCCATTTCCCCTTGATTGCCAAGGAGTAAGAATTCCTCCGCAGTAGCCCTATATAAGTCTTGCACTGCAGATAGGCTGGTTTGGGGCTGGTTTTGGATGCTGGTTTCGAATGCTGGTGTCCGGATGCAGGTTTTCCGGAGACAGGATTTTCTGAGACAGGGCCTTAGTGGATAGGGCCTTTGCGCGAAAAACCTTAGCGCGAAAAGTTCTTAGCAGGAGAAGTTCTGCGGATAAGTTCGGAGGAATTTGGAGGAATTTCTTGGGGGGGTTACCAGAAAGTTTTGGGGGCGAAAACACTAAAAAATGCCACAGTTCCAGCTGTTTTGCCTCTGCTCGAAGTGGCCAAAACTCTTATTCAAACCACACGCTCTTTGTGACATTACTCCCCCTCCCTAGTTGAACATTGATATTCTGGAGTTTGATCTGTGAGTGGCAAGAATCTCATTAGTACATTGGCCAGCTGGAGTGGTCTGAAGGAAACACGTTTCCTTTTTATAGAGTGAATGTGTCTCTCTCAACCAAAGGAAGTTTTGCAAGGTCCCTTCAATTGTCACAGTTGCCTTTGCGGTTTGTGAGTGCACATGCCTCAACCGAGGAAACCCCAGTAAAGTACCTTCATCCATTGCAAAAACTTCCTCTTAGCTGGGTGCTTGTAATGAGTTTCCGGTGTGGATGCTGGGGTTGGTCATTACTATGAATGCTTCCGTTCCAGTAAAAGAACACAGTATTTGTTTTTTTCGTGCCTCCTGATCCATACGTTACAGCCAAAGGTGACTTTTTTCATGTTTCAGGATTGAAGCTGTAAGGCTCGCTTTACCTTTCTATAGCAGAATTGGACATGTGAGCGAAGGTGCAGTCAAAATTGCATCGTGCATAACAGTGAAATGCTAGAACACATGAGCCAAAATGAGTGAATGTGAGATGACAAAATATCCCCTGTTCTAATGTTGTTCATGCTTTTGTGCAATTCCTAGCCATTTTAGAAATAAATGCTGTTCTAATCTGAGCAATTCCATGCCCCGTGTAAAACGGCCTTATCAAAGATTTTGGGTTTTTGCAATCTTGAATCACTTGGATTTTTTGTCATTTTGTCATGTCAACTACATAGATGCCCATAGATGTAAAACAGCTCACAAAGAAATCAGTCAATGATCCAGAATGTGGAAATTACTGCTGGAATCGTATATGCTTCTTTCCTGTCACTAAATTTCCTTAGAAAGACGTTTTTTGTAACATATATATGGTTTTTGGTGAGGGATACCCGTAGTAGATTCAAATATTTGATGAAAAGAATTTTTCTTCTGTGGAACGTGTTGGTGTGCTCATAAAAAGGAAAAAATTATTAGAGTTATTGTATAGAAATTTTTTAATATGTAACTCACTTAAGGAGACAATGTCATCACAGACTTCTTGAAATTCTGTCTCAAAATGGATTCACAGATAATGAGGGTTTTACTTAACTCCTTTGCAAATAATGAGAAAACACTAATCTCTCTGTCGCTATTGTTGTGCTGTGGACATTTTTAATACAACATATTATGCATTATAAATGGAAATATAAATCAAATGGAATAATTTCTGAGTTTGAAGGTGAAGAATTTACCCTCTTTTACTCTGGCTAGCAGATTGAGAAGCATTCCACACAAAGGTGTGCAGGGTGAACTGGTCATGTCAGCCATTTCATTTTAGGCTGTCACTAAATTCTTTTGCAAACATGATTTCTGCCAGCTTGAGTGGTCCTAGGTGAAAGGGGAGATTTTATTGTTGTTATATATAATTATTTACATTTTTATTTTGCCCCCATTGATTCGCACCCAGCATTATCTTCTAGGAAACTGTGAAAGATGAGAATAAAGACCCTCTCAGTGAAGATAATTATCCTGTGATGAACACACCCGATGCAGATGGAATTTCAAGTAATGCTTTTGACCCATTGGCAACTGACGACTTGGTAAGTTCACGTTTGATTTGTTAAGGACATTTTTGCTACTACACAAATTCAGTCCTCCATGAAGTATTCCAAATATCATTTACCATAATAACAGTACCTTTTCCCTTCCTTTATCAAGTATGGAATAGGAATATGATCACAGAAATATTTCCTCCAGGGAACATTCCTGTATCAATGGCCAGAAAAGTAAAACCTTAACCCTAACTTTGTCAAATGTGAATAAGTAAACTTGAGGTGTATCATAAGTATTCATTAGAACTTTCACAGTTAATCATGTTGGATAAAGAAAAGCTTCCGGGCTATGCGTCCTTGCAAATTTTTGGGTGGCACCAATGTTTCCTGACTAATTATGGTTTCTTTTTCAAGGGGGATTAAGGGAATCAAAATCCCAAAAGTTTAGGGCCATTGGCCCAAAAGTTTTGTTTTACATAGAGATGTGTAGTTCTTGAAGAAATTATTCAAAATGAATGGTTCATTGTTCTGAACAGAATGGGGGCATAGAGCTGCTCTGATCTCTCACCTTTGCTCACTGAGCAATTGAGGGCTCTGATGTTAAGGCATTTCCCATTTTTATCAGCATAGAAACACCATGCTCTCTTCCAATCACCACAAAACAGAAGGGTGGATCCACTTCATAAGTCTTAAGATATCTTTGAGGCAACTCTCCTGTCTGCTAACCTTTTCATTGGTACATATTTCTTCTCTTTTACTTCATTTATAACCTTTACTATTCTTCCACCAGTACTTCTATGACTTTTTATCAGGCCATCAGTCTCATTATGTGGTATAACTAACTATATATGCCCCCATTCTGTTCTGTGGTATGACGTCAGTCTCACATAACTAAGTATTACTGCTTACTGTCAAGGGTTTTCAGAAGAATTCTCTTATCTGCCAGTCTTTGTAGCACTTCCCCATTACTTACATGGCCGATGCATTTTATCTTCATCATTATTTGGCTGCGCCATATTTTGAATGCTTCTACTCTAGACTTTTCTGCTGCTGTCAACATCCAAGCCTCGCCTCCGTGAAGAGACATGTTGAAATGTGGTGACATGTTGCAAACAATATGGAAGGAAAACAAGTGAAATTCATGATACCTATTGTAGCATTTGGTACTCTCACGCTGAGTTATTGTGATGTCATGAATAATAGATCGCCGATGATAGTGTGGCTGGGTACCCCTAATGATTTGATACATGATTCCCTGGTGAAATCCTTCCAAATGAGAAAAACCTTTCATGGTGAATGATAAATCCTGTTGTGTTGGTTCTGGCTGGCTGTATTGCCACATAATCAGGTGATGCAGTTTCTAGTCAAATCTACCAAAAATGAATTGCTCCCAAAAAAGGCATATTCTAATTGTAGCAAATGAGGATGTGGTGAGAACTGTATGGAGTAAATTATATGGGGGACTCAGGATTTGTCCTTCACCATATTTTGAAAGGGTGTTAGGTAGATGTTGGCAAACCAGAGTAGCTATTGAGAGGCATCAATTTCTTTCCGTGAGCTGATTTTAATGGTGCATGTTATGCATTCAACTTCGATTGAAATGAAATATAATGATTTCTTATAATGGATGAAATCAACTTTTTTGTACTCAATCTGCACATGTATACAAAGAATCTTGGTTGTCGATAATGATGTCATGAGACCTTGATGTCTCAAATTATTGCTGATAAATTTGTTGTTCTTTTTTAGGAAGGTTTTCCTATGGCTAATTGAAAAGGCAGAGTAACTAAATGGGCCATATTTTGTTAAGTCGATAAATTTATCCCGCCTTTTCTGAGGTCAGAATAGCTAATCAGGAAATTTTCCAGCTATGCATATGCCCTATATTTGATGTGTTGGTTGTGATCTTTTTGCTTCTAATAGCAATTGGTGAAAACCTGTATCAATGAAGTGTTAATTCTCTTTTTTCCTCAGGGTGGCATGGTAACATGTGGGTCCACTTCTGTGAAATCAGATCTGTTCAGTGATGATGGAGGAGGATATGCACTCAATGCAAGCATTAATGACCTCGTGTTCCAAGCTTCTGATCAGGTAGTCATAATAATAATAATATTAATAAAAATATTTTAATTGGTCCAGTGATTTGTTTAGACAAACATAAGACATGTAAAGGAGTGCATAAGGTACAAAAACAGTACTAATGAAGAAAGAAAGAAATTTTTTTATGAATAAATTCATTGTAACTATGTATATAGTTTTTTGCTCAAAAAGTTGCAGTTAACATGAACACAACGGGGTGATATAATATAGTAAATTTTTGAAGTAGGGGGTGGCTGGCTGTGGAAGGAGAGATTTTACGTAAGAGCTGCAGCATCCTCTTTTGAATTTTGAAGATTATTTTATAATTGAATCTACGGCCCCAGATAAGGATACTAAACATCACATTCCGGTAGAATTCACCATAATAAAATGGGATTTATACATAAGTAACTATAATTTATCTGATAGAATAAAAAAAACAAGTAGACCTCATTTTTCTGCAGATCTTCTGAATGTGTTCTTCCAAGGAGACTATTATCAAGTTTTACGCCCAAATATGGAGAACTAAGGTTTTGTGGAATATACATAAATTTTTACGGAGATCCATTAGTGTGGAGCTGGTTGCATACACTGTAGAGTCACGTGCATTGGTAAACCTTAAAATTAAAAAAAAAAATATATTCAGATTATTACCTTAAATGTTATATTCGTTTGCTTAAAGTAACACACTTCTTAAACAGTTGCTACCTGTGAAGCACCCGTAAAAAAGCACCAAATATCAAAATGTTATGATAATAGCATGCCGACGATCATTTTAGGCTTAATTCTTGCATGTAAAGAGGGAGGTAATTTTCCCACTGTACTTAAGGTTAGATAGGCAGTGGAATGAGTGAAACTCTCCGTTATTGTTTGCAAGCTATAAATTGCTCCTTTATACTCCTTAGCTATTTATTTCCTGGCTCACTACAGAAATAAAAACTGCTATGCCGACGTAGGGAATAACAACCCCTTGCATTTTCATAGTAACCTTTGTTAGATGAAAGAATGGAATGGTAATAGTAAAAAAAAGCAGGGATTATGGTTATCATCCACAAAACGCAGACGAATTTTTAAAGGCTACCATGGGAATTAAAGGTTGGTAATAGGTCCAGGCATTGTAGTAGGATGAGCTAACAATATGATGCAGTCTTGGCTAGTGAGTTAACTCATCTATCTCTCAACACAGCATGCTTTGTATTTTTCCCATACTATTGCGAGTGATTTGCCCAAAATTGAATTTCATATCTATATTTTGAAAGATTAATAAGAATTTTGATCATGATATAAAACATCTAGCAGATAAAATCCACAGAATATAAACACTTTTAGCATGTGTGGAAGATGAGTCAAAGTAGAGAATAATGAGGGCAACAATATTTTGAAGCAATTTAAAAAATTAAACTCAAGTCCCAGTCATTCTGCTGCCGACCATACGTGCCAATATGGCCGACATCAGTGAAGATCGTTGCGCTTTGTGCTCCGATAAATTTGACGATAATAGCATTATTATTACGTGTAGATTTGATTGTCTGGCTAAATTTCATTCGCAGTGTACCAATTTAAATAAGGCTAGCTTAAATGCCTTAAATTCCAGCCGAGAATTGATTTATCAGTGCAATAACTGTCAAGTTTTGCCTGCGCGACGAATCAGCCAAGTGAAGAGCACATTGTCTCAGCTAGTGATGGGTCAACAAGACTTAAGATCGCTTATTGAAGGCCTAGTGTCTAAGGTTTCACAGTGCTGTGATACCATTTCAGCTCAAGACAATCAAATACGGCAACTCAAAGATGAGATTCGTGTTTTAAAAAACAATAGTGGCAACCAGTCTGGCACTAAGCAAAAGATTGTAAAATCCGTATCTTTTGACGATCGCTGCCCCCCGAATGTGGCATCTGAAAATAGTGACACTAAGAAGAATTACTCTTCCATGCTGAGAGTAGATTACCAATCAAAAGAAAACCTAAAGACATCGGCTGACCCAATTACATCCAGAGAAAATGCATTTGTGCCTTCGACATCTGCGCGAAAGATTCCGATGCAGTTTACTGATGAGACAAACATTCTGAAAAATTGGGGGCATCATCTCCATCCCCTAATGGAACCTCCTTGCGGGAGGACATAAATAAGGAGAAAAACAACGACTTGGAGTACACTGTGTACGAGAGCAAAAGAAATCGGCGGAGGACAAGAAAGTTTGGAACTGCAAACGACAGTTCGGGCTGTCCCTTTAAGGCGTTGGAGAGGAAGGCGTATATACACGTTTGGAGGCTCGAACCACAAATCAAAGATAAGGAAATTAAAGATTATCTTGAACAAAAACTGAATTCTACCGTGAATGTAGAGACTTAATATGCCAGGGGTCCCTATGCCTCATTCAAAATTACTGTCGATTTTTCTAAGTTAAACCAAGTCCTAGATGCTAGTCTGTGGCCAGAGAATGCTGCAATTGAAAAATTTAAATTTAATAGAAACCTTATGTGAAGTAAAGTAAATGGTTCTGCAGCTGGTGTTCTGTCCAAACAAAGTGCCTCATTCTGACTAGAACAGCCCATAAAAGTGATGACTCTTAATATTCAGTGTTTGAGAAATAAAATAGATTGTTTAGAGTTATTAATTAATGAGAATTATGCTGATGTAGTGTGTATTACTGAACATTGGCTCAGGCCGGAGGAACTCATTAGTGTGAACATTGATGGTTTTTATATTGCCGCAGCATACTGTAGGCAAAATTTCAAATGTGGTGGTGTCCTTATCTTTGTCCGTAATGGATTATGTTCCAATGACTGCAAGAAAATTGGTAATTTATGTTTGGATAAGGACTTTGAATGCTGTGTAGTTGATCTCCTCATCAATAAGCAACACGTCTACATAATGAGTGTATATAGATCACCAACAGGTGATCAACAGCTATTTTTAAATAATTTAGCTAAGGTTTTAGAGATATCTTTATGTACAACCAACTTCATGATTGTGTGTGGGGATTTTAATATTCATCTAGATCAGAATGACAATGTGAGGGATAATCTAGTGGATTTAGTCTCGTCATTTGATCTAAAACAAACCATTTTCCTACCTACTAGAGAAACGTCCAACTCTTCAACTATAATAGATAACATATTCACAAATCTGACCTTCAATAGTGGTACTGTGATAGAATCCCATCTTTCTGATCACAAAGCCTTAAAAATATCTGTTAATATACCAGTTGCTACAAATTCATCAACCAACAGTGAATTTCGCCCTAAAAAAAGGTACTTTACAAAAGAAGCAAAGGAGGAATTTTGTAATATTTTGCAAAAAACCAATTGGGAATTAGTGTATGGCACTAATTCTGTCAATGAAAAGTTTGACACTTTTCTCAATATTTTTCTCACTATTTTCAATGGCTGCTTTCCTCTACAAGCAACCAAATCAAGAAAGCTCCATAATAAATCTTGGGTAACCCCAGAGATTTCTCGTATATCAAAGGAATTAAAATTCCTTTGGTCAAGATTTAGAGATACTAATGATAATAGAATAAAACACCAGTATTCAAATTGTAAAAAGTTCTACTCCAAATTAATAACTGATACTAAAAGAAATTTCAACGTTAACTCCATTTCTTCTTCTGAAAACAAATCCAAATCAGCTTGGAAAATCATCAACAACTACTCTGGTAAATCACAGAGAAAAAATTTTATTGACTCAGTCCTTGTTGATGAGGAACTGGTGTCTAAACGCAGTGATATAGCCAACCATCTCAATCACCATTTTCTTAGCTCCCTTGAAAATTCCTTGCCCACAAATCTTGCTCCCCAATCACCTAGAGGCCAAAACATAGTCACATCAGCAGCCAAAAACATTTATCTCTATCCAACCTGTGAAAAAGAAGTGGAACAAATTATAAACAAAATTAGCAAAAAATTTTCAGCTGGCTGGGATGAGGTGCCATGCTCACTCCTTAAGGGGAACTGCATTAAATATATTTTAGCTCCCATTACCCACATTATTAATGCTTCTCTGTCTTCAGGTGTATTTCCCGAGAAATAGAAATTTTCAGTTGTCATGCCTCTATACAAAAATGGGGATTACGAGGTAATGGATAATTATCGCCCTACATCAAAAATCTCTTTATTCTCTAAAATATTTGAAACTATAATTGCTAACAGAATAATGGAATTTCTAATAAAAAATAGTATCTTATCTAAGTCCCAATTTGGCTTCTTAAAAGGGCATTCGGCCGAGCTTGCTTTTTACAAATTTCTTGATTCTGTACTTGATGGCCTAGACAAGCACGTTCACACACTCTGCATATCCTACGATCTTAAGAAAGCTTTTGACTCTGTTGACCATGTGATTCTTCTTCATAAACTTCACTGCTATGGGCTAAGAGGTATTGCAGCAGATTTAATACAATCTTTCCTGTCAAAGAGAATGCAATGTGTAACTATTTCTAGTAGTAATATGAAAAAATGGTCTTCCTCCTATCGGGAAGTTGTCAGAGGGGTTCCCCAAGGCTCCATCCTGGGACCACTGCTATTTTTGGTTTATATTAATGACCTACCTAACTCATTAAATGGTGAAGTATTTATGTATGCAGATGATAACAATCATTTGATAAAGCAGGCAGGAAATGTTGTTCTACCAGCTCAGGAGGCTGTCTCAAATATGGAGAGTTGGTGTTCCCTGAATAAGGTTGTAATAAATAAGACTAAATCATCCTATACGTTATTTCATCCATTTAAGAAAAAAATTGACCATAGTCCATACATTAAGTTTATGGACAGTAGTCTTAGACGTACCACAGATACTAAATTCCTAGGCTTGTATTTAAATGAAAGCCTCAGCTGGGACAGTCATATTGACTATCTTGCCTCTTCAATTGCCTCTGGTTGCTACTTGATCAGAAGAATTATAATATTAACAAATACTGACACAGCCATCACGCTATATTATGCTCACATATATAGTAGACTGAAATATGGCATTGTAGCATGGGGTAATTCCCCTAAATCCGAACGAATCTTCAAATTACAAAAGTGGGCCATACGAATTATTTGTAATGCAAGACGAAGAGACAGTTGTAGAGACCTATTTAAAAAACTGAAGATTATGCCTCTGTCTTGTATTTACATGTATGAGTCAATATTATTGGTAAAAAATTTTCGAGGTAAATTTAACTTGAAGACAAATGAAAATGTTCATAATCATGATACGAGAAAAAAATCTAATTATATAACTAGTACTCACAACCTTTCTCTGTTCAGCAAAGGGCCTGCATATATGGGATGCAAATTGTTTAACAATTTACCAGATGGAATAAAAAATGTGCAAAGACTAGAATGTTTTAAACATAAATTAAAAGAATATTTACTTGACAATTGTTTTTACAATGTAAAAGAATACTTGTATAAAGACATGTAATATTGCTGTATTTTGTTTAAATTTCTTTATATATGTACTGTCACTTTATTGACGGGGCCTATATATGTCACTACATATCAACGGGACCAATAAAATATTTATTTATTATTATTTATATTTATTTATTCATTCAAACATTAGACAAAAAATCATTCACATTATGTAGTAGTTTACACACAATACACATGTAGTAGTTTTTTATTAGTAGTATTAGTAGAATTAGTATCAAGTAAAAACTTGATACTAATTCTGCATTTTCTTGATAGCATGAGTTGTTTCCCTTTTTGAGCACTCTGATACATAATAGTTATTGTACAATTTAGTGCATGTAAATGTGACACACAAGCTGTAACTGTTAATATAAATGAGTGAATTTTTGGGGTAGTGTATAGATATTTATCAATGCAATATATGATAATCATTTTTTTTTGGCAAACTCACCAAGCTCATTATATATTTCCATCTCCCTGTCTTTAATGATGCTGATTGTAAACTAATATGCAGGCAAAGGCGTTTACATCTTCCCAAGGTGAAGAGGTGGATGCTAAAGGTAGTGGAGGCATCATGACAGGCCTTGACTCTATGCAGGTTTTAGCCAAGAAAGAACTATCTCCCAAGGAGACTGATGCCACTGAGGTATGCATGAAATTCACATTCAATTAACCCATTATTCCCCATATTGCATGTTGGGCTTTTACCTTTGGTTATTTTTTTATGTTACGGTTTCTTTTGACCTAGTTAAGATTAATTTTTTGAAAAAATTATCATATTCATCATAATATATGATTTGCATTATGTTGTGTTTACGCAATGCTGGGTAAACTCCGGAAAATAAAAACAAAAAAGAACTTTTCAAAACTTAGGTTGCATATTTTATTTTTCATCATCTTTTCTGATGCAATGTTCAATAATATTCTGCGTGGAATTAAACAGCTACTTTCACAACAGAACTTATCTCTGATTTGCACACTCGACATCTTGGCTGGGAATTATAAGTATGCCTGAAAATGAAATGCCCTATTCTCCCTTGACGAGCATGCTGGGGTTTGTAATTTTTCCTAAGGTTTCCTGCCATTGGGCACCGATTTTCATGCCAAATGTCATCAGCAATTGTATTGGAAACAATTTCTTGCCTCAGTAGAATTTTACGATCTCGGACCAAAATTCTAACAAAGGAATGCCTTTGCCCATGACTTTCGCATAAAATCACAACGGATTCACTGCTGCACTTTGAGATCTATATCATTATTTTTAAATATGTGCACGGCATATTGTAACCGTTGCCGCTTGGCAATTGCCGCTCACAATGAAAGGAGAACTGCTTCAATATCGTGAGTGATTATGTTTGTGTGTATACAGTGAAAATTGAATGGAGTGTTGAGTGTTTCCCCCTCCCCGCACGATTCCCTACTTTTGCAATTTTGTGGTTTTTCTGTGATCTGTATGCGACCAGTGGAAGGTCCACATTTTTCCCAATCCCCTCCCTGCAAATACCTGTGAGCAGCAAATGGAGAGTGACGGATTCGGCACCCCTTCCTTCTACAAAATGAGAACATGCTTTGGCTATCCCCCTGCCGCATGGTGAGGATTCTATGAAGACCCGCTTTTTCCTGAGTTTCCTCCAGTTGTCCCAACCTCAGAAAATACCAATCTTTGTTAATTAAGCACGGACGAATTCCAGCTTGAGGAGACATATCGACCCCAGCTTTGTGTTACAGCAAAAGGCTATGCCCGACAGTTTGAGGAGAGGCAGAATGAGCAGAGAATAGTTGAGGTTAGCCTGTGAGGTGAAGAGTGGCGAAGAAGAGGAAATAGGAGAACTGATCAGTGGATTTGCCGTGCCAAGAGGAATAAGGTCAACCCACGACACCTTGAATTAAATATTCTCTTAGCCTATGGTGAATGAAGACGCTGCTGGAGCCAGCTGAGGAGGTCATCCCCATCCATGATGGAGAGCCAATAAGTAAAACTGTTATCCTGCTGGACTTCCCCTCAGTTAAGAAGATTCACAAAGAAATCCCCTATGCAATCAAGAATAGAAGAACTAACTCTGATAAAGACCTGTTGTCCTGCAATATTTGTACCTTCCCTTTTTTTATTCTTTTGGCCCTCCCTTTTTTGACGGAAAGGAATTAATATTTTAGTATTTATGACAGCGTATTATTGGGGAGTGCTTAGGATTAGTGTTGGCATTGTCACTTTCATTTCTTTTATATTTAGCAGAAGCTTCACTAGAAAGGAAGATTCTTTTGTTTCTTGCGATTTTAGAGATGTCATTTGTATTTGATAAGTATGAAATCTGCTTACTTTCAGCCTATTGATACAGAGGATGGAGAACTGGTTCTGAATCCCACAATGGCCATAGAGTCTATGACAGAGACGGAGGGTGAGTGATCTTCAGTGTTTGAAAATGACGCTTCACTGAAATGACTTATAACTGAGTCCAACTAGGCGAATGTCCCAAAAATGAATTTCAAAATTCAATTAAATTTTGCAAACATTACATTAATTTTTTTAAATATAGTTTTTTTTTCTATTTTACACATGAATTGGTCAATATATCTCTCAGACTCAGAATTCAATAAAATTATGAATTTAATTTTTTTCGTACTTCCTTTCTACTCTATATTTTAGAAAAGCTAGTTCTTCGTCAATATTTTCATAAAGTTCACTGAAAATTTTATTTTTACATGTGGCTTGACCCCGGGTCCTCAATGTAACAACTGGGCACTTTGACCACTGCACTAATGCTCACCCTTTGCAGAGTGGCTCTTATGCATGGATATATTTGACCTGTAAATTTTAAACTGCATTTCAGTTTAAATAATTTGGTTTCATAACCCCATATGGGGCTGATTCAAGGACTGCCCCCGGTGGGCAATGTATTACACAAGAAAATCTGATTGAATTCTGAGACCCGGTTTTTGGACATTTCCATTGTGATAGATGTAGCATCTATATTTTTAATCCATCTATAAATTCTATGGTTTATGATTTATAGTTCTGCTTGAGATTGTAATCAGGTCGGCAAATATCTAATAAAATTTTCGTCATGCTTCAGTGACATTAACCAATATATGCAGTTATTTGCATTCATATGGGAATTCCAGTGTACTCTACCCAACAATTTAGTCTTTCAGACTAGGTAATAGAAAAAATACCAATGAATAACTTGTGAAGAATAATAAGCATGAGATTCCAATTATGTACCATGTCAACTGTGCCGTCCATAGACAAAATGAACTTTTTTTGTGCTCTAGGCAACTGCTTTAATAGGCCTAACAGTTGTTCATGGATAAAGTGTGATGAGGTAAAAACTGATTTGCCTAAAAATAGGCTAAACTCAATTTCAAAACCTTGTGTGTAGCAGTTGTAGTTCTGCAGAGTAGGGACAGTGGGTAACCAGGCCCTGCTAACTTATTCTCGTTAGCTAAGATTTCAAGGCTATAGCTTCTTCCAAATTGTTAAAGGTGGTACAGCGATGTACAAGGCATCACCCTTTTTGAGGGAGGATATGAGAAGTTTGAATTAATTATTTAACTTCTGCTGCTAAGTTTATTTTTTATTAGGATGTTTTAGTGGTATTTTCTACACTGCTTCACATTTAAATACTTTGAGTTTTATGAAAATCGCTGTGGACTTTTTTAAAATCGTAATATTAATGTGGTCATTGCTTCTGAAAATAGATAAATTATAAGGGAAGAGTTAGGGAATTGGAAAATGGATACACGTTTGCAACCTATAAATCAGGTATCATTGCCAATTTTCAGTCTTTTCATGTGAAGTCTATGAGTCGACAAAGTGAGGAAATGAAATAGATATTCTTTAAGACTTACTCATGAATCAGGCTTCATGGTGATTGCTTGCTCGACGTAATCCATGATGAATTCAACCCTGAATACTGGGTCAGCAAGTGAAACCAGACGATTGTAGATTGCCCTAAGACGGAGTCAGGAAGTAGTATGTGGGAAGGCCTACTGATGTATCACAAAATGTACTGTGTGCTTTTTCAGTGCGTCTTTGCATTCAAAGCCTTTTATCAAAATTTTGGATGCATTTTGCAAACACGCAAGCTTTTGGCCATTTTAACATTCTGTGTTACTGGTCTGTTCTGATGGCTTTTGAAACTAATCCGTTCTGAACCATCTACACTCTCAAACTAAGACTGTCAGAAAGACATATCAGAGGAACTGTGAGAGCACATTCAAAGAGAGCGTTAGAAACCTTTCCACTCTTCTCATATGGGGTGTGCATTAGGGCGGATCGGAAAATCGATTTTTTCGAATCCATCTGGCCCAGTGAAAAAAAGTTGTGGGACCGATGAAAAATAAGGCCTGAAAAATTTGAGACCTCTAGGTTAAACCCTGACCCTCGCTCAAATGCAATTTAGAGGGGGAGGGAAAAAATTCTAAATATGTAATATTTTATGGTCATTCCCTATAGATTTTGCCGAGTTACTGCCCTTTTAGGGCAAACGTTTCGTGCATTTTGACGTATCTGCCATCGTTTAGCCACAAAATGCCTAATTTGAGTCCGCGTCCGCGAAGAAAATAATACAACGCCCACGCAGCGTCGCGGATACAAGACCGGCAGGCCGATCCCGTCCCCTCCCCGCTTGCTTCTTCCCCTCCCATGCCACAAATACAGCAAAATTTATCCCGTGTGTGCTGCTAGGAGGGCGTTCATCTTTGATAATATAAATCGGAGGATGGTAGAAGATAAAAAAGGATGCTTAGTGAGACGACTTGTCTCTTATTTGGCGCCTCGTTGGCGTTAAAGAAATCGATGTTACCAACATTTACAGAAGTGATGAAATATTTTTCAATCCGAGAATGCAGGAAAGGAGTCTACGGTCTATGAAAAGGCCTCTCGAGTGGCTATAAAGGCGTTCGAACTATGCTGACGCACTTCTCTTCCATTATGTGTGTGATTTATTGGATATAGCGGTACAGCAGGAAGTGCTAAAACTTACGGAAAATGCGAGTAGACCAAAATTAACTCGGCAAAAACTATAGGTAATGACCATCTATTATTACATTTTTAGAATTTTTTACCTACCGCTCTAAATTGCATTTGAGCGAGGGTCAGGGGTTCACCTAGGGGTCTCAAATTTTTCAGGCCTTATTTTTAATCGGTCCCACAACTTTTTTTCACTGGGCCAGATGGATTTGAAATAAATCGATTTTTGCGATCCGCACTAATGTGCATTCCCTGAAGCCATAATATAAAATTCCGGATCCGATGCCCTCGCTACTATGGATCCAATGTATCTGGTGAAGGGCAATGAGCGGATATTGGGATATGATGCATCCCATCTGACCATCCCTATAAAATACATAATGACCTAAAGTATGAGATCATTAATTCTTCCCTGCGTTTATACTTGGAATAATTCTGTAAATAATGCAAGGTGTAGTGGCTATGAGAGTTTCGTTAGAAATAGAGAATAGTGCCCCTTACAGAAGGTGTTCTTCATTTACTGCTAATGTTGTTCTTACAAATATTTCTTTTTTTAATATATGTTGTCCTTGAAGGTAAGTTCTTAGGATATCATTATAGTAGTTCATATTATTACCCCTCCATCTTCCTCTCTATTATTAATTATGCTGACAATGATGGTTTTGTGAGCCATAATTTCCTTCTGGCCCCCATAGTTTATTGTCAATTTTTACTGCATACTTTAAGTCTTACATTACAAGAAAGTATTTGCATTTAATAATCCCTGACTTTACTTATTTTTATGTGAATTTCTTTTCTAGAGTCCCCATTTCCTGAAAGAGCCTCAGCCTTGTTTGCAGGGAATAATAATGTGAGGGAAGTGAGGAGACGCTTCATTGTAGATGGGAAATCATGCACAGGTAGTCCTCACACAGCAAAGAAGCCTTACTCATGCGGTGAAAGTGATAAGTCTTTCTCTCGAAAGAGCAACCTTGTCCGTCACATTGGAACTCATACGAAGGAGAAACCTTATTCTTGCGATGAATGTCAAAAGTCTTTTTCTCAAGAGAGTCACCTAATCTATCACATTCGGACTCATACGAAGGAGAAACCTTATTCCTTCGGTGAATGTGAAAAGTCTTTCTCTCGAAAGAATAACCTTGTCCGTCACATTCGGACTCATACGAAGGAGAAACTTTATTCTTGCAATAAATGTGGTAAGTCTTTCTCTCATAAGAATACACTTGTCATTCACATTCGCACTCATACGAAGGAAAAACCTTATCCGTGCAATGAATGTGATAAGTCTTTCTCTCAGAAGGGTAGTCTTGTCAGGCACATTCGGACTCATACGAAGGAGAAACCTTATTCTTGCAATGAATGTGATAAGTCTTTCTCTCAGAAGGGTAGTCTTGTCAGGCACATTCGGACTCATACGAAGGAGAAACCTTATTCTTGCAGTCAATGTGATAAGTCTTTCTCTCATAAGAATACACTTGTCATTCACATTCGCACTCACACGAAGGAGAAACCTTATTCGTGCTATGAATGTGATAAGTCTTTCTCTAAAAAGAGTCCCCTTGTCAGTCACATTCGGACTCATACGAAGGAGAAACCTTATTCTTGCAATGAATGTGATAAGTCTTTCTCTCAGAAGGGTAATCTTGTCAGTCACATTCGGACTCATACGAAGGAGAAACCTTATTTTTGCAATGAATGTGATAAGTATTTCTCTGAAAAGAGTCACCTTGTCTGCCACATTCGGACTCATACGAAGGAGAAACCTTATTCCTGCATTGAATGTGATGAGTCTTTCTCTAAGAAGAGTAGTCTTGTCAGTCACATTCGGACTCATACGAAGGAGAAACCTTATTCTTGCAGTCAATGTGATAAGTCTTTCTCTCATAAGAATACACTTGTCATTCACATTCGCACTCATACGAAGGAGAAACCTTATTCGTGCAATGAATGTGAAAAGTCTTTCTCTGGAAAAAGCAACCTTGTCCGTCACATTCGGACTCATACGAAGGAGAAACTTTATTCATGCAATGAATGTGGTAAGTCTTTTTCTGAAAGAAGCAGCCTTAACAGCCACATGCGGATTCATACCATTTAGAATCCTTATTCGTGCAATGAATGTGAAAAGTCTTATGCTACCAGACAAAGCCTTGTCTTACACATGCGGGTACACCGGTAAGAAGATTATTCTAACAATGAATGTGAAAAGACTTTCTCCTGATAAAACCACCTTTTCTTACGTTTGGAAACACAAAGGGTTATGTCTTGGTCGTCTTATTAATTCGTATTCATTAGCAATGAAGGTAAATAATTCTTAATATTATGAGTTCCGCATGAATGAAATAATAAAATGTACCATAATGTTTAAAATGGTAAAAAATATTCAGTTACTCCTGTGACCGTATTTCATTTATGTTTAAGTATATTTATTCTTCTAAATGTTAAGGACTAAAAAATTTATTCCTTTATATGTAATTGCAACTTTTTAATGATAGAAAGTTATTTACATTTAAATGTAAGACGTGCGTAAATTATTTTTTATTATTACGTGTACTGCTTGTATGTAATGAAATATATGTTTCATAATTTTGAAATTGATATAATAATATTCAGTTAGGTCTGTGACCTAATTTGATAGATGTTCAAGTAAATTTTATCTGCTATATTTTCAAGGATTAAATAATTTATGCCCGTTTATTTATCTGGTTATTTTTTTACTGTTAGAAAACTACTTAGGTTTAAAGGTAAGTTATGCATTTCAACACCTTCGATAAATACTTGAGGCACTTTTTCTCAAGAGTAATTTTCAATGTAATGTCAATGTTTATTGTGTGATTAATCAGTGTTTAATTTTCTAATTAATGTTAGTTCATGTAGTGCTTTTATGTAAATTATATGTTCAAATGACTATAGTATGTCCTCTTGAAAGCACATCTAGCCATGGTTAATGCTTAAATGATATATGCCAGGTATTTTTTTCTCAGGTGAGTGGCCATATATTTGATGGTAACTGTGTCCCGTTTATAGACACGAAACAAATAACTTCCGTGCTATGTACAGTGGTTTGCAAAAGTTTCTTAACTAATTGAGCGGCGCCACTTCTGCTCCTTCAGAGAAATTAAGCTTCACTTACTGCTATTATTGTCCTTGGTTACGCGCCGCATATATTTCGTTTGTTTGTAAATAGATGTTGTTCTCGAAGGTAAGAGCGTAGAATATATCGTGTTATTGCATATTTATCTTTCTTTCGTTGATTTATTTAGTTGCAAATGATTTTTTCGTGAGCTCCAATGACTTTCTGGCTTCCAGAGTTCCTGTCGGTTTGTATTTTGCGTATTTTAAGCCTTGCACTGCATTGAACTATTCGTGTTTAATTATTACGATTATTGTTTCAATTTAACCTCATGTGTATGGGTGCCATATGTAAATTTAACTTATGATTACTTCTGTGCGTGAAATAGTGTATTGCGGTGTTTTCTAAAGTAGATATTTGAGGTTAGTGTGCACTACTTCGCTCGTTTTCCAATTGCATTTTCGTGAGGTTGATGACATTTTCTGTATTGTGAAGTGATTGTGCCAAACATATTTGTCGGAACGGAGATTTACTTTGTTTACTGCGGTGTGTTAATATCCAAAATACGTCGAGAGAAATAATTAGGTGCATATTCAATATTTCAGTGTTGGTATTACGGTTGCCGTCGCCTCAGGCAGGCATTTGTTTCTCTTGAGTGAGCATACGAAGGTAAAAAATCGTGTGACGAATGATATGATATGAGTTTTGATTCAGATTCGCGAGTAATGGTGCAATTATTCTAAGCTTTTTGTGTGCGCTACGGCAATCTAAGAATGGTATAAGTTAGCGATAGCCTCTAAATTGCTAATTAAATGAAGCTTAAGGTTGGAGGATGGTGAATTGTTGGCGTTCCGGTATATATTCGCGTTTCTCTATCATGCCCAAGGGATGTAAATTCAACTTTTCTTTCGTTTAATTTCATTGAGAAAATATTTTTTCCCGTTGCGTTATTATTATTGATTTACTTCCGACTGATAACGTATTCTACTAGCGAATGAAAATTTCCTTCCTTGTCTAATATGAGAGTCAAATACTTATTTCTAGCGATCCCTAATTCGGACACATGTCGATTGCACGTCAGTATTCTGTGATGATCAATATTATTTTTAATTTCGTCATCTGAGTGATTATATAATGTTATAGCCGTGGTTATAGCTGTGTTTTCAGCCTTCATAACCTTCACATACTTCTGGAATTTGTTTTTATTTACAATTCGTGCATCATATGTTTCTGGTTTCCAAGTCAATTGTTGCGAACACCTGCGAAGGTCCAAGTAATCTATCAGTGCTGATTCTTCCAGTTTGTCTGCGGGCCAAAAAAAGACAACCTGTTGATGTTGTGAGCTGTCGTTAACCCTTCCGTGACTGTGCGGGGTAGCTCAGTTACCCCAAATTATAGTAATGTTGTATAACTGTTTTATATTATATTTTGTCCCTTTGATATTTTTTTTGTATTTGACCTCAACCAATTTGTCGTCATTTAGGTGACGAACGATTTTTTTTACATTAAATTGTTTTTGAAAAATTCAGTTATAGGTGGGGTAACTGAGTTAACCCACACATTTGTTGGCGGGAATAAAAACTTGTTTGTTGTATGAGTGCAGGAATAAAATTTGAATGCAATAAATTTTATTATATTTTAATTTCAATTACGCCAGTACTCCACATGACCTTGTGACGTGACTTCCACGTGAATTCGACGTGCCTCACCTTTTGTATTCATTTTTTCATAGCATGTTAGTCAATGTACGCAGTTACAGTAGCAAAATATGAAAGATTCCTGCCATTTCGCACAAAATCAACGTAGAAACATAAATGAAGCCAAGAATTTATTTTTAAATTATATAAAACAAGATAATATATCATTGAAAAAGAGTCATTGTGCTGGGTTACAGGAAATATTAAAATATAACATAAAGTTTATGAATTACTGCTGGTGTTACCTGAGATACTCCGTGAGATTCGCGTAAGTTTTCTAGGCACAGTCACGGAAGGGCCAATGCACTATTCTTTACGTCCGGATTTCTTAGGGTGCGTTCACGTAAAACGCTGGTTGCGAGCGCCTGAAAACCAGCATTTCCGGCTTTTACTAGCGCGGGCATTTTTTGCGGCCTTTCACGTAACACGCTGGAAACAAGTTGTAGTCCTAAGTTGCCGAGATGTCTTCGTCAAGTGATGATGAAGTTTTTTTTTATTAGAAAACGTCGATTTTAATCCAGACAGCTTGAAGGCTTGGATGCATGGCATTAATATCGGACGAAATAATTAAAAGTGAAATTGAAATAAATGTGAATGTTCTTTGTTTTTTATTTGGATGTACTTGTCTTTTAATTTGAATGAATTTTTTGGAGCAGCACAGTCTTTTTTAAGCCTAATCACAACATTCACTCTCAAGTACAGAATAATTTGCTTCGCTATCCACTCCTGCACACGAGTTGTGAACCAATTTCTTACAAATGGAACAGGTGACCCAGCCTTCAAATGATTTTTATTGAAAATCACAGCAGTATAAACATATAGTTGTCTCTTCATCCCATTATTCTTTTTTTCCATTTTTTTTATTACTTCCCCATTCCGCCTCAACCGTTCTGCCTCAAGAAGACGTTTGCGCTTACCTAAGAACTGACGCTTACTGATTGACCGAAAATTACATTTATTCAGACGTTTAGTTTTACAATACTAATGATTACTTCAAACACATACCAAAACTTTCTGTAATTTAAACGCCTGAATGTGACTTACCATCGATACAAAGTACTCGAGTAGGAATCGGGCAGTCTCTGAAAATTCACTGCCTCCACCTGCATTTGAACCCGAGCCCACATGTTGGGAAGCCAACACTCTAGCCTCCACACAAACACAATCCCCCTTCGCCACAGTTATGTCGGTACTTTCGTTTTAGTAGTATGCGAAAACTTGGAAGGTTGGCACATGAAGCCACCTGCATCCTTTGCCCTCACGGCACCAAGAGCCGACGAAGACTATTGCACTACAACGCGACTGAGCAACCGCAGTTGTAGTCAAACTCTTGGGGAATTAGCCCAATCGGAATTAAGATTTGCGAGTAGAAAGTACTCGAGTACGCGAGAGAACTGAGGAAACTCACGTCCACGCACACGTTGGGCATTCGGAGTGTCTTCTTTCGGGCTCCATGATGAGGTTTTTCCCGTCGGTAGATCCATATTCGGACACACCGTTAATATTTCAAAAATACGTGGCTCCCTAGCCGAGCTTGTCTATGCGCGGTAATAGCGGTGAACATCTGGGAGGCTTCGAATCCGAAGTAATCTCATTCTCTTTCATTTTTTAACGAGACATTCTTGCCCTCAATATTATCTTTGCAGATAAATCAGGAAAAAGTTAATATTGAATTTTTAACGACTATATTCATTTAAATAATGTCTCTATCTACACATTTATCTCTAAACAGATCCATTCACGGAGAAAAAATAAGCAGGGAAGGTGGCAGTAGTTGTTTCCTCGTGCTCCTTTGGCTAACTACAGTCAAATATTCCATGAGTAAAATTCCTATTCATAATAACTACAATTCTCATTGAATAACCAGATACATTTGTATTTGAAATCATTTTGATAACCCTAGGTTAAGTAAAATTATAGTAATTTGATCGATAATCATTGCTTTCAAATTTTTTAAACTTGGCCTTAAAGAAAGTAGGGAAATTTATTCCTCGCGATGAAAAGCACCAACGCTTTCCTCCCAGTGCGCGTGCAAAAAATTATCTTTAATGACCAGGATTGAAAATATTTATATGAATTATTTCATATTTAATAATCCGACGACTATTAATAATTATGCACATTCGACCAAATGGGTATCATTCATTTCTCCAAGTTTTTAATATCCTTTGAATAATCATGTTGAAATATTTCTATTTGTAAATCTATTGGCCTCGCCTTCTGATTTGGCCTCAGTTAAATATAGAAAACACAATGGAAGGCTCATTCACCTCACCTAAACATCACTGAAAAGTCACTGGTGAGCTTAATAAATACGTTTAAAGGTATGGGTGACATCTTCTTTGCTCATAAGTGTTTAATAACTTGTGCTTTGTCCCTTATCATAATTTTAATGCATATACGTAATACCCCGCAAGCTGCCATAATGGTCGTGTGTGGGACGGTGTTGGAATACCAGCCGTTAACATATAAAAAAGAAATGCTCTAACGAAATTTGCGAGGCATACATTAAAGTCATGTATCGTACAGAGTAAAAGTTATTTTATATTTTATCTATTTCATGGATTAAGTCTTTTTGCAACGGATCCCATATATTCGATGCATATTCAAGGCGTGGCCGGACGAGTGCAAAAGTCTTTCAATATATTTGTGTTCCCCCCGATAAGTTTTAAATTATCGCAACTCCTATATACTTCACTTTATCAGTCGCCTTTATGTTCTCACCATCTGGAGTATATACATGGGGATATTTGGACGATCTCCGCAAGAAATGTACCGCCGTGAAAAGATATCAAATGATGAACAACGTTAAGGCGCAAAAATAAAGAAAACGGCACAGCAAGAATAGATTTTAACGTAACGGAACTTGAAAAAATTTACAGGTCAACGAGCATTTTAAATAGTGGTAAATGTAAGCAACAAGTTCCATTTAATCACGACTTTCTGAAAATTATAACCATTTCCAGAGAAAGTTACTGCGGATGATAATGCGAAACACTAAACGCAAACGATTCTACTAAGAAATTTAAATTCATTGAAAATAAAAGAACCCTTAACATTTTGAACAGTAGTATATTTCCGCTTCTAGTTTACAAGAATTAAGAGTTTACTGGTTAAATTAATCACTTACTGACGAAAAATTTCCGGGACACATGCTAATATACACAATACATCTAAAGTCAGTATTTTAAAATGATCGATCGGAGTAATCGCTTTTGTTTCCTATATGAAATACTACTTTAAATGTTCTCAGATATTCGAGGGATATTTTCGTTACTTATTTCAACAATCGTATGACTCGAGCATCAACAATGAGGTCCGTACACATAAATACAAACAAAACAGTTGATACTTCATCTATATTAAAATCTGTGATATGGAAGAACAGATGCGAGACCGTTTGACCCCCGCCTTAAGGGGCCAGATTATAGGGTTGGTTGGAGGTGGCTTATCAGTGCGAGAAGTTGCCGATATTCTTAGTGTGTCAAAAGTGACAATTTATCATTGGTTGAGACGCTACAGGGAGGGTGATCATAACATGAATGACAGCCGTCGAAGCGGAAGGCCACGGGCGACCAGTGCAATGGAGGGTGGGAGGATTTTAAGAATGATAGAAAATAGGCCCCTGTCACTTGGCTGCACTCTCGAGGGAGGTGCAGCTAGAATGCAGCTATCACACTGTTAGAAGGAGAGTGATTGAAGGTGGCTTTCTCCACCACCAACCTGCGCGAGCCCACATGTTGGGAAGCCAACACTCTAGCCTCCACACAAACACAATCCCCCTTCGCCACAGTTATGTCGGTACTTTCGTTTTAGTAGTATGCGAAAACTTGGAAGGTTGGCACATGAAGCCACCTGCATCCTTTGCCCTCACGGCATCAAGAGCCGACGAAGACGATCGCGGACGAGCAACGTGCGTTTATTATCTTCACCAATAAATTTCAAATTACTTCTATTTCACAAATTTATACAATTATTTGGAAAACATTATTAGTGTCTTAATTTTTTGAAGTGTACGATATTTTTAAAGAGTCCATCTTTAGCCAAAGCTAAAAGAGTGGATGATTTACCCACGCGATAATATGCCACTTATAATGGGGTAGTTTCCACCACCAAATAAAAGAAAAGGCATTGAATGCGATTCCTCATCCACCATTAGTGTATTCATAATATACAAATTATTTGGTATTAGAAATACAAATTTAGACGAATGTCAATGGTCAATTTTTATCCTCATTTTAAAAGGCCAGATTGGCACCCATGCGATGCCACTCCACGTGACGTCATAGGGACATAGTTTCCATACGAGCAGGACATAGTTTTACATCGTCTGAGATTACCAACGCATGCATGAGGCACAGAGCTCAGGGAAACATCCCTTTATGATCACCTAATAAAAATGGCTAAGGTCAGAAAGTTTCCTTTGTTTGATAAGGTATTAAAAATCCTTATTTAAGCCAAGCACTACCAGCAAGGAGGGTACTCTGCTACCCACTAGCATTGCGTCGTATCAGCGCTCAAAGCCTCGCCCTAAGGTTACCTCATTTGCGGCAGTGGGAAGCTGAACGACGTCACACGGGGGTTCCCAGTATTCATACTTAGCCGTCGCGTTTTCGCGCGCTTGAAAATTTTCACTTTTTACTTAATCGCGAAAAATAGATATCGTCATTTTAAAATCTAAAAGCGTGAAATACGTACTCCAGGAGTCAGAATAATCTTTCGATTTATTCTGTAAAAAAATAATAGGTTAAGGTGCGTTTGGTGGGGACATGGAGCAGGTAGTCCGAAGATGGGCGTGGTACACCCTCCGTAGGGTCCTTAATCCTCAACCCTTTCCTCGACGCGTTCGCCCTCGCTGGACCGTGTCATGGACCCTCCCAGGGGGGGGGCCTCCCTCCCGAAAAGTGACCGCTATGACTGCAATTTGGAAATCAATCAATCAAAAGTGACCACTATGACTGCAATTTGGAAATCAATCAATCAATCAATCCAATAATCAAAAAATGACTGTTTGCATAGTACTCCTGTCAATCGTGCGATCAAGTACGTCTTTGAAGCGTGATTCTACGATGAAAAATAACGATTTTGTTAACTTTGCTAAACACGTGGCTGTGGACCACCGGAAAATGGCAACAGCGCTTTGGAATGGGCAAAGTAGCGGGCTGTTTGAATGAGTTACGAGCATGATTTTGCCATCTGGTACCGCTCATTTGCTCGCCAAGGCTTCAGTTAATTTACCTTCAGTTCCACATAGTCTCCGAATAGATAACCTGCGTCGAGATAAAGGGTCAATTATTCCTTAAGTCGGATATTGAAGGGTTAAATCAGTCGAACTGCTTCAAAAAGTCAAAAAACACCCGAAAGGTGGATAGGTTATGTGAGTTTTAGACGGCGACTGCGGGTCCCTTTACGTATTTTCTCCAGAGAAATGAAATAAAATTGCGGCAAAGTTTTTTGTACAAAAGGAATCTTAACTGCTGACAAAAATGTACCCCATTAATGACCATTCATTCAAAGAGGAGCTGCCAGGTACGGTAAAATTCTTTACTTCTTGTTAATCTTGTTAGTGTTAATACCTCATCGATAAACTCGAATGGAAATCTCTATAAGACCGCAGACTGAAAAATAAACGTAGCCTAATTGATAAATTCAAGAGACATGTATTTTCTGGCGAAGGTAGACATACCTTACCAACGCCAGCGTACCACGTAGATCGAATCATTAAAAAAATATATGAGAGATAGACTGTGGAACAGACAGATTCAGATTTTTTCCACAATTTATAAGAGACTGTACAGATAGCATTAGAACTTACAAATAGATTACATGAGTTATATTGTAGCTTATAACTTATTTTTATTTTTTTTATTTATCACATCCCCTGTAAACAGCACATAACGGCCTTTTACAACGAGGGTTTCCAATATTAACGAAGTACAACACAAACATCCATGCCCTGGATAGGGATCACCTACCCAGGCGGGATTCGAACCCACGACCTACGGCTTGGCAGGCGAGGACTTTACCCCACCGCCATCGACTTAAACATTAATGCATGTTTATAAATTTTAACGACGGCTCAAAATGCTTGACAAATTTATATTGATAAAAGAAGACTATAATGAACTATGTAAAACAAGTGACCCAGTATAATTTGATTTTATTACCTTTTCTAAAAACTTACTGAATGGCCGTCGTATCTCACTTTGTCGTCACCCTTTCCTAGTATTTTTTTTTACAAAACCCAATTTACTTAATACCTGTTATTTCCCGAATATATTTTATTCCACGATAGATGATTTTTGAGGTTTCACATGATCTGCGCTTCCTGAATCCATGTTGACCTCTCATTAAAGTTTTGCGCGTCTAGGTGTTTAATTAATAAGCTGAATACGGTGTGTTCAACTACATCTACATAATAACCTGCCAGCCCCCTCTAGGGTGTTTGGCAGGGGGTGATTAATCTCCAACATGCAGCACGCATTAAGTTTTACAAAGGTTAGTAGGTTACACTAGAAGTCATTTAATCTACTTATGCGTCTATCGCTACCGTTATAATTTCTTATTGATCGTGGAAAAAATCGATCGTTTTACCTTCAACTTCCCGGACATAAGACCATGATGCTCTTGAGTTATTCCGTTACTGCTCTACTAGTGTTTTTCTTTTAAAATTCGTGAATGCATTCCTGAACGCTTCCTTCGTGGCGGCTTGGGACAACTATATTGTTCATTTACTAACTCAACGATTCAATATTCAACCCTGGTCTCTGTTACGGTTACCGCTTGGCTGAAGATTGAATTCTTTACAGCTATAAATACTTCACCTCCAGCTCGATTCCTCCAGCTAGATTTTTATTCGATCGAAATCTTACCAAGATCCGGGCAACATTGGTTAGTATCAATGTACAGTATTGATACTATTGTACTGTTCCGATTAATGCTCAGAATTTCGGCAAAGACGGTCAAAGTTCATTGTATGAATTGCTGTCTCATATGCCCATGGAAAAATTATGTTTGTTTTGGAGTTATCCTTTAGACTAGCTAATTTTTTGCTACCTGCTCGAAACCCAAGCTAGTCTTGACCGACTTTCATTAGGCTGAGAGTCCAGATCGGAATTTTCGATATCGCCGTCATTCCTGCAACCCTTCCTGTATAATGCAAATTGCACGACATTTTGGATGGTCATTAATGGGTGCATTTTTTTTAGCGCTTTAGAGTCCATATCTACAAAAAACTTTACTGCAATGGCTGAAAGAGGACTGAGTAGTATATGTGAGCATTTATGCGTGACAAATTCAAAGAATACCTGTCAGCGCGATAGTTAACGTATTCTTAACCCATTATTCCCCAGACTGTATTCAGGGCTTTTAACTTCGGTTGTTTCGCATTTTCCGATTAATTTTGGCCAAATTAAGATGAATTTTTGGAAAAAAATATTTTCATCATGTTATATGATTTTCAAAATGCAGCTTATACGCAACGCTGGGAAAACTCCAGTAAATAAATGTAAAAAAGTAATTTTTTAAAGCTTAGGTTACATCTTTTATTTTTTGTCTTGATTTGAACACTCAACATCTTCGCCGGGAGTTATCAGTGTTCCTTTGGAAGAAATGCCCCTTACATTCTGCCTTGACGGACATGCTGAGGTATGTCATTTTTCCTAGGGTGTCTCGTATTTGTGGACCGATTTTTATGCCAAACGCCATCAGTCATGAAAATACAGTTATATGAATGAAAATGTTGGTGGAAATGACAAAATTAAAGCTACAGATACTTAAAAAAGGTCAGTAAATCGAAGAAGAACTATTCTGAGGTAGAAACTTTTTCCTAAAATTAGAATTCTATAATGTTGCGTTATCGCAACGCTGGGGATGAATGGGTTAAAAAATTTGCTTTCCTTTCTTTGGAGAGAATATATAAAGGGCCTCACAATCACCGTCTAAAACTCACGCAGCCTCACCACCTCTAGGGTGTTTGGCATGTGGTTTTCAACAATTATTTGCTATAGCGTTATTATTACAGCGCTATTTACCTGTACCTCTCTTACAAATAATCAGAAAGCCTTAGGGCTAAAATAATGGCCATATTTGCCCATTATTTTTCGTTTGAATGCATTCGATGCCCCCAGAAGAGTTTCCTTTGTATCATTTTTCGATTTTAATAACTGTCCCGCATTTATTTTATTTTCACACAAGAAAGATCTACACGTGTCTTTTTCATTTTTGCGAGAGAAATTAGCTACTTCTCCCTCATTTTACTCCATGTAGAATACGCTGTCAGTGTTTGGGATCCTCGTGAAATAGGCTTAAAAAACAGAGTTAGAACGCGTGCAAAGAGGAGCTACCAGGATCGTAAAAAATCATTACGATAGTTTTGGGTGACTGTTGCATACTTCACATACGATGTGGATATGGAAAAGAATGGAGAAGGTAAGATGGACGTAGAACAAAAGGAACAACGAAGTGCTGGATATGGTTGGCGAGGAGAGACAGCTTTTAGACGAGGTACGGAGGAGTCAGAATGCATGGATGGAGCGAATACTTAGCGGGGATGTTGAAAATTGTGTTAGAGGGTAGAATGCTAGGGAAACGAGGGGGGAAGGAAAAGAAAAGGATTTTTAGATAGATTAAACGGGAGTAAGCCATACAGTGAATTGAAGAAGGTAGCGCTCGACGGAAAGTGAGGCTTCCAAATCACTTCTTTAGTACTCCATGGAAACCTACCTTAATCGGTAGAATACTATGATAATATATGATAAATTAAAGAGCAGTGTATTTTCCGACGAAGTTAGCCATATATTACGAGCGCCACCATGCTACAGGAGATCAGATTATATAAATAAATTAAGTGAGATAGGCTGTAGACCAGTCTGATTCAGAATATCTTCTTTTCCATGATCAAATAGAGACTATAACGGCAGTGTTAAAACTCAAAAATGATTATATGACTTGTATTGTTGCTTATGTAGAGCGATGGCTATGTTCTAAAAACAATTATCTCAAAAATAGCAACCTTTCGGGAGAGCAAAAGAAACTATTCATATTTTTCATTGTAACCTGAAATTCAAAATCAAAAATACATTTATTAAATAATAAATTCAACAACGATTTCAGAAGGGAACTTAGGAAGCAGAGCAATTTATAAAACGTGTACAGAAAGTCCATTACGTCATGTAATAAATTGAAGGAACTTGAAGCTAAAGAAAATTACGCTCCACAACGCTCAATAACTAAGGAGTTAGCTCCAAAGATCACTCCTTACTAAGAGATAATATCTTGAAGTCACTATCAGAAGGAAAGTTATCGCTAGACTGGAACATTGCAAGCGTTACACCTATATTTAAAAAGGGAAACAGACATGACCCAGGCAACTACCGTCCAATTTCAATAACATCGATCATAGGCAAGATACTTGAGCATATCGTCGTTAGCAATATCATGACTTTCTTGGACAGACGTAACTTCCTCCATGACTGTCAGCACGGATTCAGAAAAGGTAGAACATGCGAAACACAGCTCAAGCTATTTCATAACGATATTCTAAAAACTGGTGAATCGAAAATACAAGTTGACGCATTTTTTCTAGATTTTAACTTAATCTGAACAAATGCATGTCGGTACATTTCTTGCGGAAATGACCAACTATAACCATTTTTATTCTGTGCATGGTATTAACCTAGAGACAACAGACGAATTGAAGTACCTGCGAGTTACCATAACCTTGAACCTCTCGTGGGGAACACGTTTAAGGAATATCGGAGGCATGGCCCGGAAGACATTAGGATTCGTCAAGCGTATTGTGGGAATATTTTCGGATGAGCAAGTGAAAGAAAGGTGCTATTTCGCAATTGTACGTCCGCAACTTGAATATGCAGCGAGTGTATGGGATCCGGTACCGAAAAACTCAATGCGCGAACTGAATAAAATACAAAGGAAGGCTGCGCATTTCGTCAAAAACTGCTACGGGCGTACAGACAGTGTTACCCAGATGTTAAGCGATTTACGCTGGGAGCCGTTGGAGACTCGGAGGCTGCGCGCTAGACTTAGATTGCTTGAACGATTGAGAATAGATGTCTTTAAGGGCGACACGTAGAACAAAATATCAAAGACAAACTATATTTCCAGGACCGATAGAAGCGATAAATTAAGAGAGATGTTTTGCCGAACGGATAGATATAGGAATTCGTTTTTCCCCCGGACCATAAAAGACTTAAATAAATGCTAATCACAACTTTGTAGAGCACTTCATTTTTTATACGTAGACGGCTGGTATCCTGACACCCCATTCCACACGCCTTTTAGGCAGCTTGTGGGGTATAATGTAGATGTAGATGAACCATGAGGTATAAAATATGTGCCTTGTGATCAATAATAACAGCCTCAGGTCTGATTTCGCACTCGCTGCCAAGAGGTCAAGGTTGTTGTTACCCCTGGTAGGTGTATTTTGCATAATAATATAATACGTAAAGGGACTCGCAGTCACCGTCTAAAACTCACATAACCTATCCACCTTTCGGGTGTTTTTTGACTTTTTGAAGCAGTTCGACTGATTTAACCCTTCAATATCCGACTTAAGGAATAATTGACCCTTTATCTCGACGCAGGTTATCTATTCGGAGACTATGTGGAACTGAAGGTAAATTAACTGAAGCCTTGGCGAGCAAATGAGCGGTACCAGATGGCAAAATCATGCTCGTAACTCATTCAAACAGCCCGCTACTTTGCCCATTCCAAAGCGCTGTTGCCATTTTCCGGTGGTCCACAGCCACGTGTTTAGCAAAGTTAACAAAAATCGTTATTTTTCATCGTAGAATCACGCTTCAAAGACGTACTTGATCGCACGATCGACAGGAGTACTATGCAAACAGTCATTTTTTGATTATTGGATTGATTGATTGATTTCCAAATTGCAGTCATAGCGGTCACTTTTCGGGAGGGAGGCCCCCCCTGGGAGGGTCCAAGACACGGGCCAGCGAGGGCGAACGCGTCGAGGAAAGGGTTAAGGATTAAGGACCCTACGGAGGGTGTACCACGCCCATCTTCGGACTACCTGCTCCATGTCCCCACCAAACGCACCTTAACCAAATAATAGTTAACCACCCTATTATTCACGTGAAAAAAACCGAGTACCCATATCTAAATCAATAACAGACATCGTTTGACCTTGACAATTAGAGACTAAATGTGACCATTACTACAAATTTAATTATGCAAAAGAAAAACGTTCTGCCGGGATTAAAAACGAACTTTACATGTATTTCTTATGGAAATGGCCCAGGGCCTCACGATCCCTATGAAATAAACTATAAGAAAAAAACACACAACAAGAACGACCTCTGTTATCTAGATAAATTCCGTACGTAAACAATGAATACAACTAAATGAACAAAAACGACAAAAAATGAAAACCCTTTTTTAGTAACTAGAAATGTTTTAAACTTTAAGAAAAAAACACACAACAAGAACGACCTGGGTTAGCTAGATAAATTCCGTAGGTAAACGATGAATACAACTAAGTGAACAAAAACAAAGAAAAATATTAAAAAACTCATCTTTAACATTGATAAAATTATAAAGAAAAAAGACAACACCAATGCGCTCAGAAGCGAGTGAAGTCACCATTATTTTCCGCCTCAAGTCTGGAGCTCATGAACCAATTGCTCACAGACTTGAGGACGGCGCCCAATTGATTGCCAGATTTCATTGGCATGGTGAACTAGGGCTTCCAAATTTCGCTCATTAGCGTTCTCCCATTCCCTCACCATGATACTCCATAGGTGTTCAATAGGGTTTAGGTCGGGGGAGTTCGCCGGCCACGGCAGAACGTGAATACGCGGATTATTCCTAAAAAATTCCTGGACGACATTGGCCCTATGTATAGGGCAATTATCGTGTATAAATGTGACATCCTCTCCGGGTGGCACGACGCGGTCTACGTATGGCAGAAGATGCTCCGCAAGAATGGCAACGTATTGCTCCGCGTTCATACGCGGTGGAGTGGGCACCAATGGACCTGGACCAGCAGCCGTCATTGCTCCCCAAAAACTCTTGCTAATGCGGCCGCTGGAGTTTCTTCTAAGGATGTGCCGCTGGTTGTATCTGTTTGCGATAAAATTAAGAATGGTTAAGATGAATGGTTCCCCCGTAAAAAAAACGGCATTAATGATTATATTTCTACTTACCGAGTATTCCTTGGCCTCCATAACTCAAGCCTTCCTTGCTGGTCACTGCAGAACGTCTTCTCATCGGCAAAAATGGCCAGATCCCAAAATACCTGATCGTTTAAAAGGTTATTCTGCGCAAAATTAACCCTGGAAATCTTATGATCCTCGGTGAGGAAAGGCTTCTGCGCAGGTTGGTGGTGGAGAAAGCCACCTTCAATCACTCTCCTTCTAACAGTGTGATAGCTGCATTCTAGCTGCACCTCCCTCGAGAGTGCAGCCAAGTGACAGGGGCCTATTTTCTATCATTCTTAAAATCCTCCCACCCTCCATTGCACTGGTCGCCCGTGGCCTTCCGCTTCGACGGCTGTCATTCATGTTATGATCACCCTCCCTGTAGCGTCTCAACCAATGATAAATTGTCACTTTTGACACACTAAGAATATCGGCAACTTCTCGCACTGATAAGCCACCTCCAACCAACCCTATAATCTGGCCCCTTAAGGCGGGGGTCAAACGGTCTCGCATCTGTTCTTCCATATCACAGATTTTAATATAGATGAAGTATCAACTGTTTTGTTTGTATTTATGTGTACGGACCTCATTGTTGATGCTCGAGTCATACGATTGTTGAAATAAGTAACGAAAATATCCCTCGAATATCTGAGAACATTTAAAGTAGTATTTCATATAGGAAACAAAAGCGATTACTCCGATCGATCATTTTAAAATACTGACTTTAGATGTATTGTGTATATTAGCATGTGTCCCGGAAATTTTTCGTCAGTAAGTGATTAATTTAACCAGTAAACTCTTAATTCTTGTAAACTAGAAGCGGAAATATACTACTGTTCAAAATGTTAAGGGTTCTTTTATTTTCAATGAATTTAAATTTCTTAGTAGAATCGTTTGCGTTTAGTGTTTCGCATTATCATCCGCAGTAACTTTCTCTGGAAATGGTTATAATTTTCAGAAAGTCGTGATTAAATGGAACTTGTTGCTTACATTTACCACTATTTAAAATGCTCGTTGACCTGTAAATTTTTTCAAGTTCCGTTACGTTAAAATCTATTCTTGCTGTGCCGTTTTCTTTATTTTTGCGCCTTAACGTTGTTCATCATTTGATATCTTTTCACGGCGGTACATTTCTTGCGGAGATCGTCCAAATATCCCCATGTATATACTCCAGATGGTGAGAACATAAAGGCGACTGATAAAGTGAAGTATATAGGAGTTGCGATAATTTAAAACTTATCGGGGGGAACACAAATATATTGAAAGACTTTTGCACTCGTCCGGCCACGCCTTGAATATGCATCGAATATATGGGATCCGTTGCAAAAAGACTTAATCCATGAAATAGATAAAATATAAAATAACTTTTACTCTGTACGATACATGACTTTAATGTATGCCTCGCAAATTTCGTTAGAGCATTTCTTTTTTATATGTTAACGGCTGGTATTCCAACACCGTCCCACACACGACCATTATGGCAGCTTGCGGGGTATTACGTATATGCATTAAAATTATGATAAGGGACAAAGCACAAGTTATTAAACACTTATGAGCAAAGAAGATGTCACCCATACCTTTAAACGTATTTATTAAGCTCACCAGTGACTTTTCAGTGATGTTTAGGTGAGGTGAATGAGCCTTCCATTGTGTTTTCTATATTTAACTGAGGCCAAATCAGAAGGCGAGGCCAATAGATTTACAAATAGAAATATTTCAACATGATTATTCAAAGGATATTAAAAACTTGGAGAAATGAATGATACCCATTTGGTCGAATGTGCATAATTATTAATAGTCGTCGGATTATTAAATATGAAATAATTCATATAAATATTTTCAATCCTGGTCATTAAAGATAATTTTTTGCACGCGCACTGGGAGGAAAGCGTTGGTGCTTTTCATCGCGAGGAATAAATTTCCCTACTTTCTTTAAGGCCAAGTTTAAAAAATTTGAAAGCAATGATTATCGATCAAATTACTATAATTTTACTTAACCTAGGGTTATCAAAATGATTTCAAATACAAATGTATCTGGTTATTCAATGAGAATTGTAGTTATTATGAATAGGAATTTTACTCATGGAATATTTGACAGTAGTTAGCCAAAGGAGCACGAGGAAACAACTACTGCCACCTTCCCTGCTTATTTTTTCTCCGTGAATGGATCTGTTTAGAGATAAATGTGTAGATAGAGACATTATTTAAATGAATATAGTCGTTAAAAATTCAATATTAACTTTTTCCTGATTTATCTGCAAAGATAATATTGAGGGCAAGAATGTCTCGTTAAAAAATGAAAGAGAATGAGATTACTTCGGATTCGAAGCCTCCCAGATGTTCACCGCTATTACCGCGCATAGACAAGCTCGGCTAGGGAGCCACGTATTTTTGAAATATTAACGGTGTGTCCGAATATGGATCTACCGACGGGAAAAACCTCATCATGGAGCCCGAAAGAAGACACTCCGAATGCCCAACGTGTGCGTGGACGTGAGTTTCCTCAGTTCTCTCGCGTACTCGAGTACTTTCTACTCGCAAATCTTAATTCCGATTGGGCTAATTCCCCAAGAGTTTGACTACAACTGCGGTTGCTCAGTCGCGTTGTAGTGCAATAGTCTTCGTCGGCTCTTGGTGCCGTGAGGGCAAAGGATGCAGGTGGCTTCATGTGCCAACCTTCCAAGTTTTCGCATACTACTAAAACGAAAGTACCGACATAACTGTGGCGAAGGGGGATTGTGTTTGTGTGGAGGCTAGAGTGTTGGCTTCCCAACATGTGGGCTCGGGTTCAAATGCAGGTGGAGGCAGTGAATTTTCAGAGACTGCCCGATTCCTACTCGAGTACTTTGTATCGATGGTAAGTCACATTCAGGCGTTTAAATTACAGAAAGTTTTGGTATGTGTTTGAAGTAATCATTAGTATTGTAAAACTAAACGTCTGAATAAATGTAATTTTCGGTCAATCAGTAAGCGTCAGTTCTTAGGTAAGCGCAAACGTCTTCTTGAGGCAGAACGGTTGAGGCGGAATGGGGAAGTAATAAAAAAAATGGAAAAAAAGAATAATGGGATGAAGAGACAACTATATGTTTATACTGCTGTGATTTTCAATAAAAATCATTTGAAGGCTGGGTCACCTGTTCCATTTGTAAGAAATTGGTTCACAACTCGTGTGCAGGAGTGGATAGCGAAGCAAATTATTCTGTACTTGAGAGTGAATGTTGTGATTAGGCTTAAAAAAGACTGTGCTGCTCCAAAAAATTCATTCAAATTAAAAGACAAGTACATCCAAATAAAAAACAAAGAACATTCACATTTATTTCAATTTCACTTTTAATTATTTCGTCCGATATTAATGCCATGCATCCAAGCCTTCAAGCTGTCTGGATTAAAATCGACGTTTTCTAATAAAAAAAAACTTCATCATCACTTGACGAAGACATCTCGGCAACTTAGGACTACAACTTGTTTCCAGCGTGTTACGTGAAAGGCCGCAAAAAATGCCCGCGCTAGTAAAAGCCGGAAATGCTGGTTTTCAGGCGCTCGCAACCAGCGTTTTACGTGAACGCACCCTAAGAAATCCGGACGTAAAGAATAGTGCATTGGCCCTTCCGTGACTGTGCCTAGAAAACTTACGCGAATCTCACGGAGTATCTCAGGTAACACCAGCAGTAATTCATAAACTTTATGTTATATTTTAATATTTCCTGTAACCCAGCACAATGACTCTTTTTCAATGATATATTATCTTGTTTTATATAATTTAAAAATAAATTCTTGGCTTCATTTATGTTTCTACGTTGATTTTGTGCGAAATGGCAGGAATCTTTCATATTTTGCTACTGTAACTGCGTACATTGACTAACATGCTATGAAAAAATGAATACAAAAGGTGAGGCACGTCGAATTCACGTGGAAGTCACGTCACAAGGTCATGTGGAGTACTGGCGTAATTGAAATTAAAATATAATAAAATTTATTGCATTCAAATTTTATTCCTGCACTCATACAACAAACAAGTTTTTATTCCCGCCAACAAATGTGTGGGTTAACTCAGTTACCCCACCTATAACTGAATTTTTCAAAAACAATTTAATGTAAAAAAAATCGTTCGTCACCTAAATGACGACAAATTGGTTGAGGTCAAATACAAAAAAAATATCAAAGGGACAAAATATAATATAAAACAGTTATACAACATTACTATAATTTGGGGTAACTGAGCTACCCCGCACAGTCACGGAAGGGTTAACGACAGCTCACAACGTCAACAGGTTGTCTTTTTTTGGCCCGCAGACAAACTGGAAGAATCAGCACTGATAGATTACTTGGACCTTCGCAGGTGTTCGCAACAATTGACTTGGAAACCAGAAACATATGATGCACGAATTGTAAATAAAAACAAATTCCAGAAGTATGTGGAGGTTATGAAGGCTGAAAACACAGCTATAACCACGGCTATAACATTATATAATCACTCAGATGACGAAATTAAAAATAATATTGATCATCACAGAATACTGACGTGCAATCGACATGTGTCCGAATTAGGGATCGCTAGAAATAAGTATTTGACTCTCATATTAGACAAGGAAGGAAATTTTCATTCGCTAGTAGAATACGTTATCAGTCGGAAGTAAATCAATAATAATAACGCAACGGGAAAAAATATTTTCTCAATGAAATTAAACGAAAGAAAAGTTGAATTTACATCCCTTGGGCATGATAGAGAAACGCGAATATATACCGGAACGCCAACAATTCACCATCCTCCAACCTTAAGCTTCATTTAATTAGCAATTTAGAGGCTATCGCTAACTTATACCATTCTTAGATTGCCGTAGCGCACACAAAAAGCTTAGAATAATTGCACCATTACTCGCGAATCTGAATCAAAACTCATATCATATCATTCGTCACACGATTTTTTACCTTCGTATGCTCACTCAAGAGAAACAAATGCCTGCCTGAGGCGACGGCAACCGTAATACCAACACTGAAATATTGAATATGCACCTAATTATTTCTCTCGACGTATTTTGGATATTAACACACCGCAGTAAACAAAGTAAATCTCCGTTCCGACAAATATGTTTGGCACAATCACTTCACAATACAGAAAATGTCATCAACCTCACGAAAATGCAATTGGAAAACGAGCGAAGTAGTGCACACTAACCTCAAATATCTACTTTAGAAAACACCGCAATACACTATTTCACGCACAGAAGTAATCATAAGTTAAATTTACATATGGCACCCATACACATGAGGTTAAATTGAAACAATAATCGTAATAATTAAACACGAATAGTTCAATGCAGTGCAAGGCTTAAAATACGCAAAATACAAACCGACAGGAACTCTGGAAGCCAGAAAGTCATTGGAGCTCACGAAAAAATCATTTGCAACTAAATAAATCAACGAAAGAAAGATAAATATGCAATAACACGATATATTCTACGCTCTTACCTTCGAGAACAACATCTATTTACAAACAAACGAAATATATGCGGCGCGTAACCAAGGACAATAATAGCAGTAAGTGAAGCTCAATTTCTCTGAAGGAGCAGAAGTGGCGCCGCTCAATTAGTTAAGAAACTTTTGCAAACCACTGTACATATACATTTTTAGGTAGTTGGCCGTATTACACGCGTGGTTTTGCGTGTCGAGATATACCAATTGAGATGATTATATCATGGACAAAATATTTCACGTAAAAAATGTGGTCAATATACGTATATTTATCGCAGGTAATGAAAATCATGGTTTTCTAAGTCCGCAAAGGCATTGCTATAATGTATGTATTTATGAAGCGAAGTTTGCATGCGCTACATTGTGATACTGTATTATGTTCAAGTGATTGTCTGTATACACCGCTTTGCAAATGTCTTACCGTCGGCGTCAAAATGATTTGCCACTTTAATTTGCAAATTTATATCTGGATGCAGTAATGTGAATGCAGTAATAATGAATAAAAGGATATTTTGAAGGCAATTTTATTATAAATCCTTATTTTTGTTATGAAAATTTCAAAATTGAAGACGCGAGTGCGAGTTTTGTTGTAAAATAACGAAATTATTTGCACACTATCAAGTCCTATATTACATAACACGCTGAGCTGCGCGCGCTCGATAAGGGGCTCCGCCCCTTAAAAACCCCGGTTCCGGCTTCGCCGTCTACTTTTGAGGTCATTCGAAGACTTATGAAGTTCGAATAATTAGACCTCAGCTAGGGGCCGGCTTCGCCGGCCAGGGGGTAGGGATGCGCCCCACTCATTCCTCGGAACGGCTTCGCCGTTCCTAGTCTAAGGTCGCCATAGCCGCCCAGAGGGCGAAGGCATTTCGGAACTGTTTCACCGTTATTCGTTTGAGGGGCGGCTTCGCCGCCTAGAGATGGGGGAGTCCACAGCGGCTACACCGCTTGAACATCGGGGCGGCTTCGCCGCCCGAAGGTTACTGAAGCTCCTTCTCGCCTACGCCAGTTACTCCTCGGAACGCCTTCGCCGCCCGAGGGGTACTGAAGCTCCTCCTCGCCTACGCCAGTCACTCCTCGGAACGCCTTCGCCTTTCCTAATTCTGAGGCGGCTTCGCCGCCTTGGGATTGAGGAGCCCCCCGCGGCTGCTCCGCTTAGTCCTCCGTAATGCTCTTCTCCACCGGGAGCGGTGCCCTGGGGGATTCGGGGGTTTTAATGTGTTATGCATGCGGTCACCAATCGTCCACAGTGATCACGTAGCGATGATTGTAATGGGTACTGCAATGTGGAGTAATAGTGGCGACAAGTTCCCATAAAAGAAGACTTAAAGGCAAGTTTTTCATTTTTTTGCCGGGGGTTCTAACGGAATACCGGGGGTTTTATACTTGTGTTAAACCAGTGGTCACAAATCGTTCTCATAATTTCCGTGCCGATAAGTCCTAGGGGTTCGGAACAGTGGTCTGACGATTCTTTTACCGGAGAGGCGATTTATTAGCAAATGGTTTTGGGAGGTTTCACGGGCTTATCAGGGGTTTTAATAAGTGGTGGGGCACTGGTTAAATTGTGACGAAAACTACTCGGAAAGGCGACTTTAAATTTTCAATTTTTTTTGGCAATGTTCCAGGAGGTGATCGGGGGATTTCTGGTATTTTTCCCGTATGGTTTACGGTGGCTCGCCCTCACCAAATATTCCGGATCTAGAGCTCAGAGGGGACGGGAAGTGCGGCGTAATGTTTGTGAGAAGTTCCCAAATAGGAAATTAATGGCACATTTGGGGGGTATTTCAGGGGGATTCCGGGGGTTTATATGTGTGTATTCCAGGTGGTCACCATCCGTTCAAATAATTTCCGTGGGGATTAGTCGTTGGGGGCGGTTGTATAGTCGCGAAAAGTACCCAAAAAGTAGACTAATATGCAAAATTTTATTTTAAGGGGGGTGTATGTGGGTTTACCGGGGGTTTATAGGTTTGTCCTACCAGGGGTCATCAGTCGTCCACATCAATACCGTAGTGATGAGTGGCAAGGCTTGGGAAAGTGGCAGAATCGTGACCAAAGCACCCGGAAAGGCTAATTATATGCAAGTTTAAATTTTTAGGGGGTTTCGGGGGGTTTAAAGATGACGATACCATATGGTCACATTCATTTACTGTCATATCTAACAGTAGTGTGCCCTATGACATCCATATTTCAGGATTAATACAAAAAAAGGAAACCAGTCCCCGAAAAAAGTTAGTAGTGCCCGCCATTTTAATTCTTTGCGGTAAAATCCATTATATCATTTATTAGATGTTTATGTTTTCTGAAAGAAAATGCATAGTTGTAACTACAAAGTTTGAAAGAAATCAGTCGGGTTAAAATTGACTAAACCTTGTGTTAATCTTTTGGAAATCGTAATTTTCGGTGATTTTCGGAATACTTTAATTTTTTTCTGAGTAACCAAGCACGATGAAAGAAAATTGTTACCTACATTTCGTATACGGTGTTATGAGCATATATAATAATCATTTTCGTTATCATACACCTTAAATTAAGTCGAGGGGAGCGGAAGGTATGAAATGTTTTTCGAAAAAACAATTTTTGGACGCCATTTTGGCTGCACATTTCTTAAAAACAAACTAATAACATTACTTTACTGCGTACCCACGTTTACAGGCTTTCAAAAAATGCATTAAGCATCCAAGTTGCACGCACAGTTCGCGCGCAGTAAAATTAAAACCGAAAGACGGTCCCCGGAAAAAGCGCGATTTCTGCCATTTTGTCGTCCTAGCGACGACACGTGGCGGAAACTTCCGGTTTTCGGATTTTTCCTCCGGATCATTTCGGGTTCCCCGCACGCGTGCCAAATTTCAGCTCTCCAGCACTTCTAGAAGTGGTCGGGAATTTGTATCCATGAGTCAGTCAGCGCTTTGCAAATGTCTTACCGTCAGCGTCAAAATGATGTGCCACTTTAGTTTGCAAATTTATATCTGGATCTTTGTGAATGCCGTAATAATGAATAACAGGAAATTTTGAAGGAAATTTTATTATAAATCCTTATTTCTTTGTTATGGAAATTTCATAATTGAAGACGCGAGTGCGAGTTTTGTTCTAAAATAACGAAAATATTTGCACACTATCAAGTCCTATATTACTTAATTTGCATTTTGTTTTAATAATTGATGTATGAGTTCCCAGGATCAAAAAACAGAAAAATTAATTATATTTGTCGTTATCATTAAAGATACAAGTATTTCTTCTTAATATATTAACAAGTAATAAATATTTAAAATAGCAAAATCTTATAATCTAAAACGGTTGAAAAATATTAACATTTCAAAAAGAGATGGTGTTTTAGGCAAAACACCAGTAGTTTTTAACCCATGAGGCTGAGAAAATAAATACCTGAAGTACATAATTTTCTTTCTTTATTTTACTTAATAATATTCTAAACAATTTAAATTGAAAATATGAGCCTTCAAAAAAACTCCTTGTGGTAAAAAATAATTGTTGAGTTTTCGCAACTTGACGGAATTGATATCTGTAGGCAGTTGTGCAACCCGCTATACCGTATATTGCTCTTTCGTAGAAATATGCCTTTTTTATTGTCGGACATAATCCTACGCTATTTTATGCCACATATGGCTTCTATCGTCATATTTGATAATTAATATTCATATATATCATGTTTTCAATGAGATGTTTTATAGTTTAACCTAAAGTCTCTATAAAATAGGCATGCTTTACGGTTTGAAAGAAATGTGTCTTGGCGAATATTTTCACAGGAGACCATGCATTTCACATTTTTTAATTGACATTAATTTTATCACTGCAGATTAAGCCATTGCAGATCAACTCTATGGCAAAATTAGTCCTTCCATACTTCACGAATCCGCGGAGAATTACATGGCTTTTCAGTTTATGGACGTAAATTGCATAGAGGTCCGTTATCTATTGACTCCTTCACTTCACTTTTTTAGATTAGTCCCTGCTAGATACCACTTGAAATTTATCAGTGACATCTACTTCTGTCGAAAAAGAAAACAAATTCCTTGTGGTAAAAAAAAATGTTGATTTGTGTACTTGTCAGTTATGTACTATTTCCCGGCGTAAGTGCAAAAGCTGTCCAGTAAGGTGATTATCTAGAACCTTTTTTCCCTTAAATTCTTGTGCGGTAAAATGAATCCGCATTTCTTGTAGGTCCATACCTCCAAGGTTTTTACTATACTCCCAAAAACTCGAGGCTGTAGTAAGTATTTAATTTTTTCCTTCAACGTTTCTTTGCGCACAATGGAAGCGCAGAACTTGTATTGCTGTGTACAGTACAACCGAGTTATCATTCCATCGAAGAATACTAAGACTTACAGCTTCATCAAATGCTTTTTTTATTTTCCTCTCGGTCTTATACCGAGTGTTTTACTTAATACTATCAGACATTCCTCCGTTCTATTTTCACGGTGATTTCCCGGTTTCAGTGTAAAAATTAAATTTGCACTTGGCTTCCATATCTGTTCCCGAAATGAAATACCGTCAACGAAAATTTGAACTTTCTGCCTATGGAAAACTTCAAAAACATTTTGCGTTAATTAAACGTCTCATTACCGTTGTAAGATTTTTTTTCAGATTATTTTATTCTACCACGGATAGGAGGCCAGTTTTACAAGTGTTCCTCTAGTGATAATAAAAGTAGGTAATTACTAGTGATGGTTTGGAATGAAAGAAATGAGTTGGCATGGGATCATAGTCTCCAACGCTCACGCGACCATCGAGTAGTTAGAAGAACATGCAATATAAGGTGAGTTTACCTGGAAAAGAATCCTTGCCACAAAGTCAGTATACATTAAGACGGACTTCCGACGTTGGACTGACTGATGCACTCATATGCACTCACACCGATGTTTACGGTGAACGAGACGAGATACGATAAAGAGCCATTGAATCACTCCCCTCAAAACTCGACAGTAGACAATGGGAATATTGTCGCAACGCTTAAGCCTCAGACTGCGGGAAAAAAGGTTTAAGAAGTTTGATCATTGGTGGAATATAAACGTCAGTTTCCCATATTATTTATTGCCTCCCGGGTAGAGTATGAGTACTTTTCATCACTGTAGGGATCGCTAATGCGGCTTAAGCCGCTCCGGCCATCCCTCACTGCAATGGATGCTTCACGGTATTTCCTATTGCACTGCCAATTCCTTATTGTTTCTTTCTGGCTCCATGACGTTAATATGCCTGCAAATGAAGGTCTTTCGGTTATTTTTCATCCAAGAGGACAAAAAAAACATGAAAAAATCTCAATTTAGGTATAGCATCACTATAATTACATAATATTTCCGTGTTATGGAATGTGGAAACTAATGACATTTTCCCCTGTTAGGTAATCCTATCCAATTACGATTTCCCATGCTAAGGCCGTTTTCCAATCCACGTAGTATGCACTTCGTTCCCTTTTCCCTTGCACCCTGTTCCCTTACTAATGCTGCACTGGCGCCATAAAGTGTGAACGGAAATGATGCGAACTATTGAAATTAACGAAATCTGAAGCGCAGGGTAATGTTTAGACATCTGGAGCCCTATTCAGTAACTAAGTCTCCTCGTTTCCGTGATTTCGGAATCGAACTTTCCGTTTCCATGTCCGATTCCGTCACTCGGAAGCGTTGTTATGCTATCCACTATGCTTCTCGGAATATATTCCGTGCCCTCCCCCCTTCTTGGGCAGAAGAGGCGGAGATTGCCGAAGTTACTGATGACGTGTCCTCTCGGATCCAATGGCTGATTATCGTCCGGCAATTGTTTATCATACCTCTGAAAATGGAACGCGGAGGAGGTAAGTGAAAATATGCTAATTTTTAATAAATATTATTGTTTTAAGTCGCAGGTAACTATACTGGACAATTCTCACTGCATTGATTTTATTCGTAAGTAGCTAAATCGCCAAATTTTACGTTGGTATACCTAGTGTAATTTCACTTTTAAATACTGAAAGGTAAGCGAAAATATCAATGGTAAACATAAACAATATCCAAAGCTTAACTAAATGCCAGTTATTCTCACGGCGACATTGATACAGTGTATTTCTGGTGATCCATTATTTCTTACGATTGTTAATTATTGTAACATTGTTCCTTAAAATGCAACATTACGTTGCTGCGAACTAATAAAACTTTCACATAGGATACTGCACAAGACTACTTTCACAAATGGTTCTTTCCTTGATAGTTTTAACCTTTTCACCCCGAGCTCCTTCGCGGGAAGTTGCTTTTGGCTCTACGAAGGTTTGAGATTTTCTTTTTCGCCCCATACGGAGTTTTTTTCGGTTTGGGACTGACCAGGTAGTCGCTTCCTCCCCTTAAAGGCCTTTCCTAGCGGAGTCCCGGACCCTTTCCTAGGCAACTGGGCAAATATAATCCTGGACCCTTTTCCCCGAAGGCAGCCCATCCCGGCGTACTTTTGCGGTCAGTTTATTGTTGTCAGTGCAATTTTATTTTTTTTAATTGTTACTGTTGCATTAAATGTCAGTTCATCAATGTATTCCTTTCATTTTTCAATGTCTGTAGAACTTTTAAACGAAGTTCTACGGTTATTTTTAGGGTTTTCAGCAAAACGGCACTATATTATAGCCAAATGAGCTTTTCCGAGAAGAGTGAGGTTATCATCTTCCACGTACATATTTAAGTAAAAGAATACTTACACCAATTAGAGTAATTACCTGGGTAGAGCAGTTCTTACTCCTGCAATGGTATGGAATGATTCTCACAACATATGTCTATGTAAAACATTCCCTATTGGTACATTAAATTTACGAATTTTTAGGATATGCATTAATCAGTATTTATAGCGAAATTCGTTTATAATACCTTTGTATTCAAAGGTTGGTTAGAGGTTATTAAAAATAGCCGCTTAATTTTGGCTCACGACAAAGAACTGAGAGAATCAAATTTTATTTCATTACGAGGGTTTTTTTCATAGAAGTTAAATCGGATATTCTATCGAATTTCACCGCAAATGTACACTTAGAATGTAGCTAACGGAGTAACGTATATCCTTAGATGTAAATCATTACAATATCACTCCTATAAACTCACTAGTAAGTTATAAAAATAACAATTAAACATCTAACCTTAGCGTCTCCAAAACTTGTTCTAGGTGATAATCAACTCCGTTAATATGAACGGTAGAATTCCGTTTAATTTAAAATTTAGTTTGAAATTTGGAACCAATCGGCAGAACATCCAGAATGTAATTCCTCGCATTGATTTTCAAAAAATGCAACATTTACGTTTTTAGTTATTCCACCTTATAAACAAATAAGTGACCATGAGCACCTTCCTTGAGTGGGACACTGAGAGCCGGAATGGGCCGAGGTAATCCCCACACGGACAATAAGAAAGGGTCGGGCCTCTCGCGCCGAGGGACCCTAATCGCGGTTGGGACCCACTTGGCATTCTTGACCGCGAAACCGTGAAAACACGGCCTTTGGCCTTTTGCTTCGAAAAATTCAAGCCGTGAAAAGCTGGCCTTCCTTCTTTAGCATCAGAAAATTCAGGCCGTGAAATCGAGCCCTGCGTAGGGAAGAGGTTAATATTTTGATGGATATTTCCTGGTACTCCAAGCTAATTTAAATGCTGCATATTTGTAATATCATATTTTGTAAGATGGATATTTTCTGGTGATCTAAGCTAATTAAAATTCTGTGTATTTGTAATATCATATTTTTTCAATAACTGAAGTTATCAAAATTCACAATAGATACTGGCGTAAGCCGTAGTGCTGTGCGGGTGACACCCAGGGTGTCACAGGAGCAGAAGGAGGAGCTCCTGAATTTCATGGTGGACCACCCGGGGTTAGCCACTAATAGAATAGTTGGCCCACAAGCTGCTGCCCAGAAGCAGCAGCTGTGGACACAGCTAACTATACGCCTTAACGCCTGCTCCAGTGGAGCAACAAAGACGGCGGAGAAGTGGGCTAAGGTAATATTGTGCTTACCCTAATCCAATAGCATTGTCTCTAATTTGATTTTTTGACAGTATCAGAGGAATATTTATTGGCGGGTTTGGCAGGACTGGCGGTACGACAAGAAGCAGAAAGCTGCCAGGATTATGGGGCATGCCAGAGGGACAGGAGGAGGGCCATCCCTCAAAGCGACAGCCCTCACTCCTCTTGAGGAGACATTGCTTGGGTTGTTGGGCCAAGTGGCTGTGGAGGGCCATTTAGATGTACCTGACTCCATGCAGGTAGAACTATTTGCTGAATCGTAGAAACCTATAAAATGGAGTTTGAAGGCAATAATTTGTTTTTATTGAGCAATCAAATTGAATGGAAACAGAATACTTTTGCTAGATAATGCTGACAGAATAATATAGATAGAGATAACAATTTTTAATCAATTTTCATCAATTATTTCATCCAAAACCAAACCATAGAAGTGCCAACACTATTTACACATAAGACTACATATTTCAATCTATTATGGTCAACATTAGGGGAATGGATAATATCTTTTCATGCTAATGAGAAGTTGAGTAGTGTACTACCAAAAAAAAGAAACTTTAAATGGCAATACTTGTCACATTACAGTGTTGGCTTCAGTGATAAAAAACAATAATAAACTGTTAATAAGGAGAATATAAGTAACACTTTTAGTCACAAATGTCATGCAATATAGTATTGACTATGTCTGTGAGATAATTTAAAATCTCAATGAAAAGGAAATTTAACAGAAATCAATGAATAATTAATACTATCAGTTTATTAGTTCAAAAAGCTCGATACATTATAATAAATCTATTTATAAAAATCCCTTAAAGACAAGTTTGTTAACCAGTATGAACACATCACCATAACTACTCACAGAGAGCCAAATAGATAATATTGTGGTATTTTGATTAGACATAATTGATAAAGGTAATGTTTTATTTTTATGTGGACATAGATATGCATTACCTTTTTATGATCACCTGATCAACATATGACAACATATTCCTACTGTTACATTTGTGCAATAAAAGTTTTGTATCAAACTGTTCATTTTTGTCAATCATAATCGCCCTTGAAATTAACATCATTTACATTGCCCAAGACAAAAATTTTACATTGCCCAAGGTCACCCTAGGATGCTTTGAAAAAAAAACCACATGCTAAGTAACGTGGACGTTTTTATCTTCCATTGAGTATCATACATATTAACATAGCCATACACATGAACCAATATTAAAAAATACAGTTACATGAAAGGGCAGGAATAGCAAAAATAATATGCTGTGAAACAAAAAATACTAATTTACCTCCTAATATGGCTGTTCATCTTTTAAAAAATTAAAGGAGAGAATAATAATAAGGCTCTCTGCTAAAAAAATAAAATTTCTCTTAAAACATGATGGTGTTGAAATAAACCTTACCTTGCAAGGAAGTATTAGAAACAGAAAATCGAGGTCACTTAAAACATCATAATAGCTGGGAGTGGATACCACGGAGTATATCCATAATGCTGATGATTTATATCAATACTCTTACCAGTGTTAAGTTAATGGAAGTTAAAATTAACTAGCCTGTGGAAAAATATACCCTGAGGCTGGAATTGACAAGAACTAGTCCGTTCTGAGCACTATGGAGCACTAACATACTGGTATCTAGTAGACAAAAAACACATCAGGCAGCTATAAGCATTGCCAAATATTCCCTGGTGTTAAAGCTAAGTTTAACTATATTACAATCTACACTAGTGAATGCACTTTTTTGATCAAATTAGATACCTGTAACACTTTATGATTAATTCATATGGCAATACCATCAAAAATTGTAAAATAGCTGTTGTTGTAGATTTTCAAGTTCTAAAACCTTTTTGGCAGTTTTATATCTGTCTAAAATGTCTAATGAGAAATGACGACACATATACAGCAATTATAGACTAGCTTCTTCAAAATATTCCAAAAGACTGTTTGAACTGAAATTGGCCCATAAATTGTTGATTCTACAAATGTCCCATAATAGGATTTGGTCTCAACCTTGCTTGCTATAGGGTTGTAGGAAATCACCCAGAAATGAATGAATAATTTATAATATGACACGATGAAGAGATAACATTATTAAAAGCTTTAATAACCTTTGAGGGAATCTAATCTGGCCCAACTGAAGAGATATTTATAGAATTGATAGCCTTCCTCACTTCAGACGGAATAGTTGGGGACCAAAAAAGTAATGACAATGACTGCTTGCTCGAAATAACTTAGACACAGCATTACATTGAAATAGAGAAGAAATATTAATTTAGTATGGTATATTCAAAGTTTATGCAATTTTTTGCTGATCAAACCATTTTCCCATCAAATAAAACATTTTGATTTGGTTTGTTAACCGAGGAAGAATTAATATGCCTTAATTAATTAGTGTAGCATATTTTTAATTGAAAATAGTAGATTTAAATATGTTGGCTTATTGAACAAGAAACACATTTTATCAATGTTGTTGCAATCACCCAAAGATTTGAAGTGCCTGTTTGAATACAAAGAAATCAGCATTAGTGATATGAGAATACTTATTCATTTCCTAATTGAGAATGAGGTTGAGGTTTTCACACACAAAGTATGAGTCTGATGCGATTCAGCAAAAACTTTTGTATTTAAAAGGCTTTGATATTTTTTTATGATTGACATCCCCAGTGAAAATTTTGTATACAATTTCTATACAGGATGTATACAATGTACACATTTTGTATGCAATTGTATACAGCTGTATAGAATGTATATAATGTGTAAATTGTACACAATGTATACAATTTTATACAGAATGTGTACAGTGTGCACATTTTGTATACAATTGTATACAGCTGTATAGAATGCATAAAACGTGTAAATTGTATACTATGTATACAATTTTATACAGAATGTGTACAATGTGCAAATTTTGTATGAATTTGTATAAAGCTGTATAAAATGTTTACATTGTATAAATTTTATACATTTTATGAAAATTTATACAGTTGTGTAGGCTGTATAAAATTTGTACTTTTTATACAATGTAAAGGTATGCTTACATCAATGAGTATATATCAAGCTTTGGGAGTTAAAGCACCACAACTATGCTCTTTTTCTATTCTTTACACCGTAACGCATTTTTACTTTAAAAAATGGTGTTAAAATTGTTGCTAATTATTTTTAAACTTAAGAAATTATTATAAACACTATAGAGTTCCAATAAACCATTCCTTTACTGTTGGTTAAGATTTTGAAAATGTTTCTAATATTGTTGCTAACTTGGTTTAAACATTAGTAATCGTTATAAACATAATAGAATAAGAGTATCATTCATTCCACGTTTTTCAACCGTATAAAATGTGGGAATTCTTAATTTTTGTAAAAGTTGCTAAATTTGTTTACATTTTAGTAATTGTTATAATCAACAAAGAGTAAAGGTATAAGGCTCAGCCAACTCTTCTCAACCGTACAACATGCGGAAATTGTTAAATTTTTAAAAGTTGCTTTATTGCATTATTTAAACTTTATTTAAACTTTACATTTTCTTATGAACAATGTAGACAGATGTAACAATAAGTCATTAATTTGTTGTTGTTTAACCCGTAAGGTATGTAGAAATCGTTAATGCTGGTAAATGTTTTTAGTATTGTTGCTAACTTTGTTTAAACTTAGTTAATTGTTATAAACAATAGTAAACTTCAAAATAGCATTCATTTGTTGTTCTGAAACTATAGAAGGGGTGAAAATTTCTCGCAAAAAAAATTTCTCGCAAAAAATCTCGCAAGTGAGCACGCTTCTTATTCCCGCCGATTATATTCAAACAATCGATTATGCAAAATAATCGGATCTTCATAATCGATTCAATAATCGCAATAATCGAAAGCAAATAATCGATTATTACGTATAATCGATTTTTTTGCCCATCTCTAGTTACCGTTATTTTGTGATGGCGAATTTAGCTGTGATGAAAAATCTCGTTTTACTAGCAAATTTACGTTGAAGTATGCTATGGAAGAAGAAAATAATCCGTCTTCGTAGTGAATACTGACAAAAAGGGATTGAAAGAATACTGTTTCATGCACAATTGAATCAACGCCTGAATAAGTTTTTGAATTCCCGGAAACAGTGGCTTTTAGCGTCACGAAGAGATTTAAGAAGTTGCCATTGTCAGCATCAATCCATCTCTGCTGTGCTGACCGTGTGAATGTAAGTAAATGAAACATTTTTTTCCATTCGATACTTATGTATGATTAATGAACCGCCAATTACTATCCAATAATTATTTAAGATTACTCATTATTTTATTCTCAGGGTAATGACAATTTAGCATGGTCTTTACTTTCGCTGGCATAGTGAAAAGAATCCATTGAGGCGGTTAAAGTTGAAATATCAGGGTTCTCGCAGTAGAATCCACTTTGTTAATAGTTCTTTATGACATTAAAACATTAGTCTCAACCTCAATTAACTCGTTTATGAATGATTTTTCTTGAAAATGAGTAACTATTGGGAATATGTCGAAGAATAATAGCAATTAATAAGCTGTTCTAAACATAGCCATCAGTTGAACTCTCTCCGATCATTATAATTTAGGCATTGATTTGTGCTTTAGTACATTTTATCAGACATATTGCACTCAAGGGCATAAGTAACACGTTTCTAAGTTGTTTCTGTACAATAAGATTGCAATCCTTAAAATTTTTGTTATGTAATCAATTACTCGTGTTTGTTGATAGAAAAATTAGTGGTATATTAAAATATATGGTTTTCACCTGTTTGATAAGCATGTAGGCAGGATTTATGATGATTAAGTATCAAGTCTGCTAAGGAAGTATAATGTAAGCAAATCAATTGGTATTAGTGTATTTATAACATTTTTATATTTACAGGGTGCAGTAAATTAAAACTACTGAATAGCCAGCTCCTCATGTGGATGGGAGGAATGGCACCTGGGTTTTCTCACTTGGAGAGGAAAGTAGATGCTTTATTGGCTTGTGACCCAAAGCGAAAGGATGCTGATGTGGAGGAGATGAATTTCAGCCAATTGCCATTGACAGCAGATGAGGATTTCATCAAACTCTGCCGTAGGATAAGTGAAGATCCCTCATTTGAGCCAAAGGTGGTAAGTGAATAATGATAATTTGTGTGCTGCCATCCTGATTCAAACAATGTATGATTTTTTAAATTAAAGAACAATTAAGTTTTTGTAAGAAAGTTTCATAAGAGTTTCATTTGTAAAAAAGTTTCAGAAGTATATCTTGAGCTCGCCAGACATTCGTAGGTGCTTGGAATTCAAAGTGCTATAAAAATACTCAAGTACAACATAATTTTGAAGTGCGTATGGATTAATGTCCAATGAAATATTAAAAAATTATGGTATGATTGGATTTTTGTTATTTCATATGCACTTGTGCACTCATACTACATGTGCATACTAAACATGATAATTGTGTTAATTTCTTTGGTGAATTTTTCTTCTGGCTGTCTACATGATTTTTGTTATTCTTGTATTAGCTGTTAACTCTTCATTGATCTGGTATTTTTTTATCTCTAGATGCAATGTTTGGTAGCAGTTGGTAGAAGAAATGAATGAGAATGAATTTCTACAAAATATGTTGTGTCGTCTTAGGATGACAATGTACCAGAGCTGTAAGCCCTTACAGGCAAACTTAAGAAGAATTCGGTTAAGAAATCATTTTATAGCACTCCAGTGTGTCCTGTTACTTTTCGTGAGTGCATCCAATAAGATATTCTAAGATTATTATAATAATTGATCATTGAAATGAACTTCTAACATATTACATTAAGTGACATTAACTATGTTTTGTATAATTTCATAGGTGTATGCAGAAGGGTCTACCGTGATGCATCAGATGTGGAGCTGGAAGGGTGTCTGAGTAATTGGCTCAACCAGGCAGAGGTCGGGAAAATAAGAAAGTAAGTAGTCACTTCTCATTTCTCTGCCACACTAATTCGATCATCCCAGACATTTTCTTCATATTTTCCATTCCCTCTTACAATAGGTATACACTATAATGTTCCATGATACATGATATATCATTTCACAAGGAGTAATTACTATTTTCTCTTCAGGGATTGGCAGAATAAACAGACCGAGGATCAGGCTGATGAGGACAATAATTTTGCTTAATAAGTTCATCAGTAACGATCTATAAGTATGTAACCATGTAAGTTCCATGCACCACCTTGTACTCCCATAACTAAACAAGAATTCAAAAGAATGAAGTTTTAATTTTACATCCTCAAAGCCAATCAGCATACTTGTGAATGTTTTGATAAAATTCGAGCAATAAGTTTTTACCTTTTGAAGATTTCTGTATTTTAGTTATTACCATGTGTGGCCTAGGGGGTCATAAATTTTTTAAAGTGTTTCTGTCTTTAATGTTTCCTATTCAGTTTGTAAGTATTTCACTCACTTCATTAATAATGATTAACTATCGATGACTCCACCGCTGCCTCAGCTTGTACATAATTAATGAGAAAAATAAATTCTTCAGCATTTATTTGTTGCCCATTTTATTGAATAAATTTAGCTCCCAAATTCTGTGCATGTGAAATGACTAACAATTGATAGAGTGGAAAATTTTAAATTTTGTTGTTGTAAATTGATCATTATTTAGGAGAGCAGTTTATTTAGCAGAAATTTTAAGCCAGTTTTTCCTCAGCAGGTGTCACTACAGAAATGGTAGGTGTGGAACTAGTTTTCCTAGTATGTAGCAGGTGTGACACTACACATTTTCAGCAGGTGTGATGTGACAAGTTTGCTGCACGTTTGAAAAAGCGTAACTAGGAGGTTTGATTCAAGCTTGCAGGCTTGTCATGACAAGCTTGGTGCAAACTTGCAACTTTGTCGTGACAAGCTTGCAGCAAGTTTAGCATGCTATCTGGGATCAATGTTAACATACATAAAGAACTCAGAACAATATTTCAATTGCCAGATCACTGAAGAGTTGATGAACTAATATTGTCCACCAACAAGAAGGTAAAGTTAGCACCAATTATCAATGGGAACACAAATTAAGAACTCAAAAGAGTCATCTAATTGCCAGCTCACTGAATAGTCCATCAGTTAACATTGTTCACACACAGGAAGGTAAAGTTCACAACAATAACTTGTATTATAATTCTAATTCACAACTTGCGGCAGCGGGAAGCAGAACGACGTCACGCGAAGTTTTTCCTGGCATTCACACTTACCCCTCGCACTTTCGAGCGCTTGAAAATTTTCCCTTTTCATTTAATCGCGAAAAATGGTTCTCAACAAAAAGCGTGAACTACGTACTCCAGAAGTAATAATGTTTTGATTCAGGTGATAAAAATATTAGGAAATCACCTTATTATATCCATTTTATACAATTGTATACATGTTATACAATTTTATACATTTCTTACAATTGTGTACATTTCAAAAAATCTTCGCGTGACGAAAATTTTGTATACAATTGTATACAATTTTATTCAGGATTTCCTGTATACACCTGTACACAATTGTATACAAAATGTGTACATTGTATACAAATTTGGCTTCATACAATTGTATACAGTGTATACAATTTACACATTTTCATACACTTTATACAATTGTATGAAATGTATACAGTTGTATACATTTCATGCAATTGTATACATTTCATACAATTGTATACATTTCATACAATTGTATACATTTCATGCAATTGTATACATTTCATACAATTGTATACATTTCATACAATTGTATACATTTCATACAATTGTATACAGTGTATGAAAATGTGTAAATTGTATACACTGTATACAATTGTATGAAGCCAAATTTGTATACAATGTACACATTTTGTATACAATTGTGTACAGGTTTATACAGGAAATCCTGTATAAAATTGTATACAATTGTATACAAAATTTTCACTGGGGATCTCTATGAAGAATGTCTAACAAGTCTTATGGAGGGAACAGGCCCAATAATGAGTATATTTTCATTTTCTCCAATGAAACTTATTGTCATATGCAGAGGCGGATCCAGGATTTTTTTCTGGGAGGGGCACAAGCAAGGCCGTATCCAGGATTTTGTTCTGGGTGGGGCACAACGATACCTCGTAATACAAAACGAACGCAATCATAATGGGACCGTATTAAAAATCTTGCATATTTATGAGGGTCTGGGGAGGGCCTTGATCTATTTAGGCATCTTATTCATTCTAATCATAATTCAGAGTAGTATTCTGCTGCAAATATTCCTTCATTAATGCATCTAAGAGTGATTTTACATTTTATGGAGTAGCTTAAATTTTTCTCTCTCCAAAAGTACAAATTCATGTGTTATTCTGAACTATTATGTACCAGTATTTTCCTCTTACGGCTGCTGGTCTGTAGAGGTGGAGGAGATGCTGTAGTGTTGTGTCATCTTGGACGGGCTGAGGGATAAAACTGAAGGGCTGAAATTGGGAACTGGTGGATGGTATGATGGGTGGAGTGGTTGGAAAAGTTACTGTTTCAGGGAAAAAGTTATGTGAGGTATCAATTTCAGTTGGGGTAGATAAGGTCTGGGTAGGAAGTTGCATCGGTGGGTGGGAATCAGGAATGCCGTCACTTCGTTGCTTCGTAACCTGTGAGAAATAATGAAAAGTTTGTGACACATTAGGCCTCAGATTTCTTTGATGGTTACAATGGTAAACTGTTTGAATTTAATTCTTTTCCATGTTGCTTCTACGCTATACTTAGGCCTATTACTATATTGGGATATTCCAAGGCATTAAAATACCCTATTGAAAATGTCCCATTGATTTCCTATAGGGTTTTAAGAAATACTATAGGAACTACGTAAATTCCTATAGGAAATAGAATTTCCTATAGGAATCACAATGGTTCCTATAGGAACCTATATTGGTCCTACAGGAACCTTGATTGTTCCTATAGGAACCGTTGCGATTCCTATAGGAAATTCTATTTCCTATAGGAATCGCAGTAACCTATATTGGTCCTATAGGAACCTTGATTGTTCCTATAGGAACCTTGTTTGTTCCTATAGGAACCGTTGCGATTCCTATAGGAAATTCTATTTCCTATAGGGCTTTAAGAAATACTATAGGAATTATGTAAATACGTATAGGAAATAGAATTTCCTATAGGAATCACAACGGTTCCTATAGGAACAATTAAGGTCCCTATGGCAACCTATATTGGGCCTATAGGAACCTATATTGAGCTAATAGGAACCTATATTGATCCTATAGTTACCTATATCGGTCCTATACGAATAATAAATTTCCTATAGGTATTTCCTAAGAAAGTTTACAATAGGAATGAGAAATTTTCCCTATTCTCCTAGGGACCTCGGAGGGAGCGTTCCCGCTCGCTGTCATTGATGGTGGACAAATACGAAATGCAGGCGGCGAGTATCAGAGCAGATGTAATTATTTGCTCGAGGTCGAATGGGCGCACCGCATGTCTCATAGGGAGCGAAATCATTTGCCATTTCAACTCGAGCAGTATAGGACAAACGACCGAGTGATACGAAAAAGTGACTCCACCCACTGTTTATAGGAAATGGGATCAGATAAGATCATATACATGAGATCTAGAGGTTTGGGAATTCATTATATGTACATGTGAGGCAGTATTCCTTTAGAAACTATATACTCGCATTTGCAGGTAGCTTTCTAGTCGGATGGCTTTCGACTAACTAGTATCGCGTCTTGAATACAACTAATAATGCAAAACCTCAGGTAATCACCATGGTGGAGTTTATTTTTGTGGGTACAGGAAGGGTACAGGAAGGGTGGCATCCTTCATGGTGGGTAAGGGAAGAAGAGAAAAATCCTTCGTGTACCCTTCCTTGGAACTCCTTCCCTTACCATCCGTCAACCCTTCCTCTACCCACCATTAAGGGTAAGGGAAGGAGAGAAAAATCCTTCGTTAACCCTTCCTTGGGACTTAGCATTTATAACTGAAGAAAACATATCCTGAAAGAGTCTCCTTAGCTACTTTCACCTGCTAAAGAGTATTGAGTTCCGTACAAGAACGTGAGCAGTCTTTGAAAGCAAATATAGACGGGCTACACAACTAATCTTTAAAATTTCCTTAAGGAAAACAATAAAATACATATTCAGTGTCGTATCCAGCGCCCTGATTATGTAAATGTGACAGCGACGACGGCGAGAGATGACCATCACGTTCTCCTATCACGTTCCGATGTATCACGCGATCATGTAAGCCACCGTCATCGCGCGTATCATACAGGTACGAGCGCGTGAGGTTGGTATCATTGAGAAATCTGAAGAGCCAATGAAATCCTTCGACACATCTATGTCCAAGAATGCGTCGTCTGCGGAGTATTTGAAATAACAATAACAAACAACGAAAACATAAAATGGATGCAGTTCAAAGCTAAGTACTTCGCTTCGCCAATAGATATTATTATAATAAAGTACTCGTATTATGGTAAAGTTATGGGGAAAGTGTTGTATTACTTTCCGATGTGTGATAACGTAATCCATTATGCTAATGCTCGCCGGGAGATGCTGCAGTCATTAAATTTACTATATCGTAGAGAATGGCCAAAAAGTCGTGATCTTGGATTGAAACTAATTAATGTTGAAATGATAATGGAAGTGTAATCGCGCTAGCGATTTGAATGTAAGTAGTTAATAGTTGATTTCATCATCATCACTGGTCAACAATCCTAGTGGTTTGACGCAGCTCTCCACTCAGTTCTCCTAGCAGCTAATCTTTTCACTCCTACGTATTTCTTCTCTTTCATATCTCTCTTTACTTGTTCCATATATTTTGTTCGTTATATAGTTGATTTATGATGATTAAAAAATCGAAAAGGAGTTTAACGATGTTCATGGTGAAACAAAACTCAGTACTATTCCACAAACTTTTATTGTAACAGTCTACTAGTTTCGACGTTTATACCGTCATTATCAAGACTAACCTGTCTGTTAAAATAAAACTTTGTGGAATAGTTCTGAGTTTTGCTTCATCATGAACATTTCATCGTCCCAACAGGTAACGCCCAAATCAGTTGAGTTAAACGATGTTGATATGTTGGAGAACGTACTTGGCAAATGTTGATAATTAAACTTCGATATAAAGTAATTGACGTTTAAATCACGGATGTACTTCAATTAGCAGTACTTTCCAATTTGCTGTGTGGAAATAAAGCAGCTCTATCGAATTCAATACCGTGCGCATATAACAATTGAACCACGTGGGCAACTATAAAGTCAGCAGAGCACTCCAGTTGAAATAATTAAGAATTATATTGGTTTTTAATCGGTTATAGGGCATTTTTTAATTAAATAAACAATAATTGTTTGCTAACATATGCATTTCGTGCTCGTTTTTATGTCAGCATATGCTTGTCACCATGGGTTTCGAACGTGATAGGCCGATGACGCTCGCAGCGTGATAAAGAGAGCGATCACGGTTTCATAATCGCTGCTATCACCTTCCGTCGTGGGAATCGCGTTGCCCCTGGCAACGACATCGCTCTCACCCTTCACACAGTTACATAATCAGGGCGCAGGGGTGGAGTCCGGAGGGTTCGGACCCTCCGCCCCTCCGAAGCATAAAAACACAATCATTTTCCTTCATAATTGAAATCAAAATATTGAAAAATAATGAATTTAAAAAATATTTCTTTGACTATTGAAGTTTTTTCGATTATGAAAAGTGTTTGAATAAGTTGAATTCCAATACTTACTATCCTGTTTTTCAAAACTTTTCCCACCTGGTTTTGGACCCCCACCCCAAACGAAATTCCTGACTACGCCACTGTACACAATAGTTTCTGTAATTGTGTGAAAAAAGCTCATTTAGAAGTTCTTCTATTCACGTGTTAGGATGTAACCTATTTGTGTGGCTGACAATGTGACATCGCTAGAGTGATGTTCAGTATTAGAATGCCGATCTTATTTTCTGAAACGAAATAGATGTGGTAGAAAAAAGTCACAGCTTTCTTCCACATAGGCCCGGGTGCGATTCTCATCTTAAGATTTTGTAGTATAAGTTCCGTTGAGAATGTACTCCTGCCAAGTACCTCGATAGCCCAGGTTGTTAAATCTCTAGTACGTGATCCTGTAATATGTAGGTCCTGGGTTCAAGACCACGTGAAGGCTAATTTTTTATGCCCTATAACTTTAGAAATCACTGTTGCAACTCATCCCCATTCGTTTAATTTAGTTTGTTAGCGATTTTTTAAATTTTTATGTTAATTTATGGATTTTTAGTTTTTATTTTATCCAACCCTTCCTGTACCCTTCATCGAGGCTGGCCAAACCCTTCCCGTACCCTCCAGGAAGGAGAGGGCGTACCCACCAATGTTCTAAAATACGCTTCGTGTACCCTTGCTGAAGGGTACACCAATCCTTCCTGTACCCTCAATGGATGGTAAACCTCTCCTCATTGGAGGAGTTTATTTTTATCAGGGCAGCGACATCAACCTTTATGGTCAATTATTTATATCTCTTATATATTATACTGTAACCATCATAACATAGGAAAGCTTACTCAAGGAGGGTTGAACAGTGGGAAAGTGAAATACCAGTGAGCATGTAGGTAATGCCCCACACGGAAAATAGATATCTATAGATATCTATATTTTGTCTATTTTCATCTACGGATAGATGTATATCTAATAGATGCCTATTAGATATCTATTAGATGTGCAGGTGACATTGGCTGGTTTTGGATCCATCTCCGAAAGTGTGTTTTAAAACGCGATTCTTGAGCTATGGAAGCGATTAAACATTTGATTAGGGGACATTTTTTTTGGTCCCTTACTCGAGTGATTACGGACTTAAAAAATTTTGCGACGCGTAGAACCATGCCTGGCGACTATGCCAACTGTATCTATATTTTGTCTATTTTCATCTACGGATAGATGTATACATAATAGTTGCCTATTAGACATCTCCACACGCAAAAAATAGATATCTATAGATATCTATATATTGTCTATTTTCATCTATGAATAGATGTATATCTAATAGATGTCTATTAGACATCTATTAGATGTGCAGGTGACAAGGGGCGATTTCGGATGCATCTCCGAAAGTGTGTTTTAAAACGTGATTCGTGAGCTATGGAAGCGACATAACATTTGATTTAGGGACAATTTTTTTGGTTCCTTACTGGAGTGATGGCGGACTTAAAAAATTTTGCGACGCGTAGAACGATGCGTGGCGACTATGCCAACTGTATCTATATATTGTCTATTTTCATCTATGAATAGACGTATATCTAATAGATATCTATTAGATGTGCAGGTGACAAGGGACGAATTTGGATACATCTCCGAAAGTGTGTTTTAAAACGCGATTCATGAGCTATGGAAGCTATATAATATTTGATTTAGGGACAAATTTTTTGGTTCCTTACTGGAATGATGGCGGACTTAAAAAATTTTGCGACGCGTAGAACGATGCGTGGCGACTATGCCAACTGTATCTATATATTGTCTATTTTCATCTATGAATAGATGTATGATTCCATTGAATGGGCCTTAGTTTGGCTGTAATTAATTTATTTCAGAGTGTTATTTTAACAATTGCTATAATATTTTAAAAAAGCACAATATCCTCAACAAGATCTGCTGGTGTAGTGGTGAGCGCATTTGGCTACGGAGTGGGGAACACAAGTTCAATGCCATGTCGTGGTAATTTTTTTTTAGTTTTCATTTTGATCATATGGCGACAATTTTTCATTAATATTAATTGCATCAAGCATAGGCATGAGAAATTTTTTATAGACATAGATAAGTATAAAACAGATAATTAAATATCTAATAGATAACTACAGTAGACATCTAATAGACATTTACAGTAGATGTCTAATAGACATCTACCGTAGATATCTATTAGAACTGCTGCTATTTTGACAATAATATATCTAATAGATATCTATGATAGATGCCTATTAGATAACTATTTATCTATCTGTAGATATCTATTAGATATCTAATAGATGTTTATTTTCTGTGTGGGGCATATTGCTAATCTTTTGAATCATCTACTTTTACTCTAGCAAGTAATCAAAGACTTTCTTTTAACCCTTAAGTAGGCGCACCTCACTTTGTGACGTAAGTGGGCGCGTGGGGTCTTTTAATACCCCATGCGGAATTGTTTATAACTTCGCCAAATTTGTTTATTTTACACTGCTATATTTTACGATAGATGCTGAATGTTGGATAATTCGACTTAAGTACCTTTAATTATTTCCTATTGGTTGAGCTAATTAATATGATCTCTTTTCTTCTATTTGCTTATTTCACTATGTGCGGGTACATAACTCATGTATTTTATCATTTACAAACGTTTTAAACGGTATATAACATTTTAATGCAGCATATTTTTCTCTAAAGACATTATTTTAATAATTTTTGCTGAAAGAAATAATTTATATTGTTATTATATATAGCAAATGTTTATGTCGAATTATGTTCACTTTTTTATTTCTGAATATCATACTTTAACATCTAGGGAGTAGTTCATTATCGACTAAAGATGTATTCAAATCAAAATATCAATTGTTCAGAATTATGTTATATATAAACAATTTTTTTCTTATTTATTTAATTATTAGAACATATTTTTTCAAATCGCAATTTGAAGGGCTTTATATAATTATATACTGCACATAAAACTTTATACTCTGTACTAATATGGAGGGTTACAGCAATAATTTCAAAAACAATGAAAATTTTTAAGTAAGTCATTTATTATTTTCATTTAAATGATCAAAACAATGAGGGCATACAGTTTTCATATGTTTTAAACACATAGTTTTTTAACAGCGGCTGCAAAATTGGTTTGTTTTTTTGTCCATATTTCTAGGGCAAATGGTGCACCTAGCTCTTATTTTCACATCAAACTCACTGTGCCCCGAAGATGTTGACCCTGAAAGTTTCAAAACTTTCTCACGAAGAGATCTAGGTACAGAATTGCATGTTGCTCTTTTCCTAATCTGTGCATGAACGAGTTCTCGACCAACCTCTCTCAGAAATAACCGCCGAACCAACTTACGTTCGGCATTATTGGACATATAAATTACTTGCGCGTTGATGCCTGCGATATTTAGAATCCTAAAAAACATAACTAATGGCCATTGTTTGCAACGTCTCGCAGTGCTGTACGTCGCACACATTTCGTCTACAGTGTCCACTCCTGACTTGGTATAATTATAGTCAGTAATGATTTCAGGCTTACGCATTTCTCCTGATCTGTCGTCAATTGAAGCATCACGATGCATAGAAGAAATCATTATAACGTTCTGGATTTTCTTCGGAATGTAAGATAAGAGTGTCAAGTGTTTCTGAAAGGCAAAAATGCTAGTTCCTACAGCTCTTTGCTTAGCGTTAGATAATTCTGGCGGAATTTCAACCTTGTTTTTCCTCATGGTACCTAAGTATATTATCCTTTTCTCTAACAAGTCTTGTACCAAGGGAATACTGCTGAACCAATTATCAGCTGTAATATTTCGTCCAGTGCCTGCCATTGTTTTCGCTAAACGCTTCACAACATCGCATGGCCGATTTGACAGGCGGAAAGGTCCTTCTGGTTGTGTTCCAAGATAAACTTCCATAGTCTTTGTGTACATCGATCTGGCATCCGTCAAAGTAAAAACTTTAATCCCATATTTTATCGGCTTGCTTGGGATGAACTGACGGAAGGGACATTTACCTCGAAATGGAACCAATTGTTCATCAATTGTAGTTAGCTCTCCTAAATTGTAATATTTTTCACAGTTAGAGGTAAAAGTTTCAAAAACATTACGGAAAGCAGTGAATTTGTCATGCTCACGTCTTTGTGGTCTGTCTTTTACGTCATCAAAGCGGACGCAACGCAATAGGAACAAAAATCTTTTCATACTCATTGTAGTATAAAATATTTCGATTCCAAACCCGTCTCTATCCCATAAATCACGGATATTTTGATGTCCAGAACGAATGGAACCTGACAAAATAAGAAGACCTATGAAAGCCTTCATCTCCTCTTCATCAGTCAATTTTGCATCTCGATCTCTACTGAATAGCAAAGCAATCTGGGAGATGTCAATATTTGTGCATATGGTCACTATACTTACAGTAGCATCATCTAAAAATAGTCTGTAGCATTCGATAGGGGTTTTTGCATTTTTTGCCTGCAGTAATGGTCCCGACGAACTAGACACAATGTTCACTTGTGGGGTCCTAACTCTGCGTGAAGGTGGAAGCTTTTTCCAACGCGTTACCTTATCTTTTCCAACAAAATCTAATGAGGATGACCTATTGGGAGAGTCGTTGGCACTAACACCTCATCATCAGATGCACCACTTTCTTCTGTCCCCGTATCATGTTCCGACTCACTAAGATGATCCTCTTCCTCCGAAGCAGTAGAATCTCTTTCATCCTCGGAGGGGATATCCCGAAGGTCAAGGATGCGGTTTCTTTCTCCTTCCTCTTGCTCATTCATCTTGTCCGCGAAGGGCAAACTCAAATATTTTTAGGATATGTGTCGAATTCGATGCCGGCATGAAACTGATAACAAATAAACAGCACAAATAAGAAATGAGTCTAATCAGAGTAAAAAAGAGTCGTTTCAGGCGTGATGTGGTGAAATAAAATAATTAAATAATACTGGCAATTTGCCACAAATAAATCTTTCCTGATGACGAAGTATCACTTCGAAATCGGTCGTGGTAATGATTTCTTTGTGGAAATTGCCAATATTATTTAATCTTATCAAGAGTACCATAAATGAACAAGCGCTTCATATACATACCCTGGATAGAAGAAGAAAAATCAGCGGGTTCCCGAGTTACTCCGAGGAAGCTTCAACTACAGTCACAGTTTTCTTGTTCACTCAAGAAGTGTTTCCCCTGCAAAGCACCGTTCTCTTCACGGTAAAAGAGGAAGTAGTTATGGGTACGAGCATAAACTACCTTACTAAATCAGAGGAGGAGGGGGTCATCTAAAAGCCTACGGTTGGTTAGGAGGGAATGATGGGGTGAGGGGATTCTTTCAAAGTAAAGCACCTATTTTCTACAATGTGTCGGTTTGATTTTATCCCTCCTCGCTTTTGAATCTTCCATGAATAAATTGTAATACACGAGAAAGAGCGCGCGGTGTTCCTCTGACTCCGCAAGATTCTACTTGATCTGGATATAACTTAACCATTCCATCTTCAATGTTGCAGGCCTTCGTAGCGTCACATTGCTTACATTTTAATTAAATTTGAACCCACTATTAGGTTAAGTAAGGATCTCATGACCAGCACTTAAGTTAGAAATGAGAGGAGGGTAGCGTACAAGGAAGACGAACGCACCACCTGGCGTCCCTGGTACACTACATTTGTAACGTTGGTAGGCGCGTGGGGTCTAAAAAGACCCGAATGCTTAAAAATATTATTTTGCGTGAAATTGATCCATTAAAAAATAGAGGTTTTTTATTTATCAGCTGTATGTAGGTGTCCTAGGAAGGTACTGAAAAGGTCAACTTCGAAAGCAATTTTTGTTTTAAAATATTGCGTTTGCTACACCCATGGGGTCTTTAAAGACCCCACGCGCCTACTTAAGGGTTAATCAAATAATCTTTGAATTAGGAGGGGCATTTGCTAAACCTAATCTAAACCTGACCTAGATGAATATAATTCATGAGATCAAACAATTTATGTAGTAAAAAAGAAATAAGTTCATTTGTCAATATTTTCTGGTGCAATTTCCATTGCAGATACCCCACCAGACCAGTACGAGGAAAGACTGGTAAAAGCAGCGGAAGAGAGGGCTGCCACTGCAATATCCATGGCTGAAACCTTGAGGGAAACAGCACAATTTTTTTGTGAAACTTTGAGGGAAGTGAAGACAGAGTAAGTTAGTGGCAAAAACAAGCACATTATTTTGAAACACATACCCATAATTTATCTTTGCAAACGGAGAATAATGGACTCCCTCACATATGGCAATATGCTTCTCGTCAATAGCACCAACGCAATTGGGGAGGTTCCATTTTGAATTAAAGCCGTCTGCAATGCGTCGCCAGTCTTCCTCCTGAGGTCTCTTCAAATACTTTGGAGAGAGAGCTCTCCTCTAATCTCCACTGGAGCAGGCGTTAAGGCGTATAGTTAGCTGTGCCCACAGCTGCTGCTTCTGGGCAGCAGCTTGTGGGCCAACTATTCTATTAGTGGCTAACCCCGGGTGGTCCACCATGAAATTCAGGAGCTCCTCCTTCTGCTCCTGTGACACCCTGGGTGTCACCCGCACAGCACTACGGCTTACGCTAGTATCTATTGTGAATTTTGATAACTTCAGTTATTGAAAAAATATGATATTACAAATATACAGAATTTTAATTAGCTTAGATCACCAGAAAATATCCATCTTACAAAATATGATATTACAAATATGCAGCATTTAAATTAGCTTAGATTACCAGGAAATATCCATCGAAATATTAACCTCTTCCCTACGCAGGGCTCGATTTCACGGCCTGAATTTTCTGATGCTAAAGAAGGAAGGCCGGCTTTTCACGGCTTGAATTTTTCGAAGCAAAAGTCCAAAAGGCCGTGTTTTCGCGGTTTCGCGGTCAAGAATGCCAAGTGGGTCCCAACCGCGATTAGGGTCCCTCGGCGCGAGAGGCCCGACCCTTTCCTATTGTCCGTGTGGGGATTACCTCGGCCCATTCCGGCTCTCAGTGTCCCACTCAAGGAAGGTGCTCATTAGGGTGGTGCGAAAAAAGTCAAATTCCAAATTCAGTGTCATAATAGCGCGGAAAAGTTGCGATACGTTAGTACAAGAAAAACAAAAAAAGAATTATTAAAATCGGACGTCATCTTCCGATCCCGCAAAGCACCTGAAAAACTTACAAAAATGAAAACAATTGTTTTTTTTTGGTTGCACAAAAAATTAAATAAACTTTATATTTTTTAACGCTATTGCTAAAAATGATTACAAATAGTATAGGTTTTTAGTAATATATACATATTCATGCTTTTAAACAAATATATCCGGTCGCAAAAAATCATTAAAAATGTATAAAAATTACAAATTAGGCGATTTTTCAGGATTGTGTAATATTTACTTGAGGTAATATTTTATGCTCAAACTTTTAGTCTAATATACATTTTGATTATGCAGCTCTTCCTTTATTAAGATATGATTTAATAATATTTTAATATCCCAGAACTCTCCGGGGGAGGTGGCCTTACTTCGGGTTCAACCCTTTCCCTTCCCTCAATCCAACCAATGAGGGTTAGTGCTACTTACAATATTTACGTTTTTGTCCTACTTTTAGCTTTTAGTTTTTGAACGCTACTTTATACTACGATTTGGTGGTGAAGTCTGACATAATGGACCTTGATTTGAATATAGCCCTAATAAATCCATCTCTGGATAGATAACCACAAAGCTTAAGGGATGCCTCTGTTACCAGCGGGTTACTCACGGCTCCACTGCTTGCGTGTGACATGGGAATAATTAATATCCCAATCTGTTTTATCGCCTGATTCAATGAAGGAAGCTATTTCTTCATTGGTCATTCTCCGAAGAAGAGGTGGAGTAGGTAGTTTTACTATACTCCGGTCAATCAATTCTATATATTCAGTTGCTTTGAAGTCCATGGTAGGAGTAATTAAGTTTCCGATGGGTTTCCCTCTTGGTTAAGCCTGTGGCTTTTAATACTCTTTTTAGCCGTTGCTCTCTAATGTGCCTCCTATAATGAAAAAACATCGCCATCAATACGTTCTCTGGGTGAGCAAAGTAAGAGTTCCGTTCAATAACCGGGAAAACTACTTTATTTTAATCTTAAGTCAAGAATCAAGAGGTTTCTATTGCTCTGTACACACTAACAGGCATGTAAAATTTAAAATAGAAGTAACTACGTCTTCAAAAGCATCTGAGGGATTTTCGGTACTTACTTCGTAAAGTCGGAGAACTCAATTTGGATAGGTAAGCCATCTAGCATGTGAAAATGATCCTGGATCACGGTTTGCTAAGTCATTTGGAAAGTCACCACAAATAATTGCTTGACTTATGTTAATAAGGTACCTTTGGCCCTTGCTCAAAATTTATCCATCCACTTGTAGAATTTCATATTCAATTGTTTGGAAATGCAGTGTTGGAAGCTTTCCACAATCATTAAGTTTTAGAATTCCCACTTAAAGATTTTTGGCCAGTTAATTCACAATCCAAATACTGAAAAAGATGGCGGAAAAGTAATTCAATGAAATGAAGCAAACAAACTGCCCACTGCAGCGGAGGTCCAATGTGTTCTTCGATCTCTCTCATAGTGCCACCTTTATATCCAATGTTGGTGTTGTGCCATCACGGCAAACTAAATCTAAGTACTTCAACGATACTCCTTGATCAGAGAAATGGGATAATATGAAGGCCAAAAGTCTTTAGCAGACCTGGAGCTTGGATAAACATGACTTACATACACAGAGGACGGTTCTTTTATTAGGGAATGGTGTTCCTCTTTAACTGTCCAGCGGTACTCCTTCGAATCAATAATTTCTATTACTAGGGTATCGTCTATCCTTCCCTCCAAGTATTACCCGTGTAGTTCACCTAAATCAATTTGCAATCACAATGCAAAGCTATAGTTTGTCATTTTACCCTTCTGGATTTACTGTAAATCGCTTTTAGTATTTCTCCTTTCCCTTCTAATATCACATCATTCAATGAACTTGAAGTATCTCCTTCAGTTATAACACCATTGTCTTCAAGTGCACTTGATTCTATCACAAATGCTGCACGGTCACAATCACAATGCAAAGCTGTAGTTTGTAATTTTACCCTCATTTGCCGTGGTGATAAATTTTTCTTGGATGTACTACACATTTAATCTTCAAAGTCATCAAATTGCTCCTTGATTGTTAAATTTTGCGTGGCATCATTTAAAACCTTAACATTCACTCTCGATTTCAACAGGGTTAACATGCTGCCTTTTTAAAGCACAATTTTGCCTCTCAAGTCTAGTGGTCGGCTATATTGTCTCTTTATGATCTACTGGATTAACTAAAACTTCTCTAAAATTTGTCATAAGTAATTATTACATAACTCTGAATAATCGTCTAATTTGCAATTTTTATACATTTTTAATGATCTTGCGCGATCGGATATAACTGTTTAAAGCCATATATATGTATGTATTACTAATAATCTACACTATTTGTAATCATTTTTAGCTATAGCGTTAAAAAATATAAAGTTTATTTAATTTTTTTACAACAAAAAAAATTTTTTTTCATTTTTGTATTTTTTCAGGTGCTTTGCGGGATCGGAAGATGACGTCCGATATTAATAATTCTTTTTTTGTTTTTCTTGTACTAACGTATCGCAACTTTTCCGCGCTATTACGATACTGAATTTGTAACTTGATTTTTTTCGCACCACCCTAGTCAATATTCCAAAAATATAATATTTTATGGTCATTCCCTATAGATGTGGCCAAGTTACTGCCCTGTGAGACAAAAATTTCGTGCATTTTGACGTATCTGCCATCGTTTAGCCACAAAATGCCTAATTTGAGTCCGCGTCCGCGAAGAAAATATTCCAACGCCCACGCAGCGTCACGGATACAAGAGCAGCAAGCCGATTCCGTCCCCTCCCCGCTCGCTTCTCCCCCTCCCACGCCTTGAATGCAGCAAAATTCATCCCGCGTGTGCTGTTAGGAGGGCGCTCATCTTTGATAATATTAATCGGAAGATGGTAGAAGGTAAAAAAGGATGCATAGTGAGACGACTTGTCCCTTATTTGGCGCCTCGTCGGCGTTAAACAAATCGAGGGTTAGTAACTCGGCCAAATCTATGGGAAATGACCACTAAATATTATATTTTTCGAATTTTGACCCTCCCCCTCTAAATTGCATTTGAGCGAGGGTCAGGGGTTCACGTAGAGGTCTCAAATTTTTCAGGCCTTATTTTTTATCGGTCCCACAACTTTTTTCATTGGGCCAGATGGATTTGAAAAAAAATCGATTTTTACGATCCGCCGTAATGTGCAGTTACAACAAACCTCCATCGTAAGAATTATTAGCTAATCCCATAGAGAACTCCCCTGCTGCTCCCACTACTGCACTATCATCCAAATGGTTCCACACATAATTTTTATGCTCAAATAGGGCAGGGTTTGAAAACAATAACAGTTGAATAGCCAATGCTATTGGACAAGACAAGATTAGGGGTCAACAGTGGAAAAAAATCATCTTTTCTGAGGGCCCATCACCTTTATTTTCAAGGAAACAACATTTCATCAGCATCTATCAGTTGTAGATTTATTTGTCGAACTAATTAATTTTTCTGTATTAAAATATGGTATTTATAAAAATTGACCTTCTTTATATGGCAACATAACACTTGGAAAATGTCTGGATGGATTGCACATTACACCCAGGGACTATGTTTTTCACTAAAAATATACCAGTACTCTAAATATTCCCAGGAATTTCTCCATACACTGTCTCAAAATGATAAATCCAAGTTTTCAATATAGGCACTATCACAAACAGGCGGGGATGGGCAAAGCAACAGACTTATTTTCAAATTTGATTAGAGAAGTTGCAATCGCTCGAGAACAGCCATTTTTGGCTCATGCTTGCTTTTGCACTTCATTCAAGTTTTCCCCCTTTTCTGTAGAAGTAGAGGTCTCATTTGTGTTGGAATGAATGCGGTCCTCTTGCATAAATCGATTCGAATTATGTATCTTCATCAGCCTCCTCGTTACCGTTTCCGGGGATAGCATGCTCCATTTGCACGTCCTCGGGCTACATTCTTCATTCTCCTTCAGGAGCTCCAGAATTTTCCTCTTCCTAATCACGCGGCGATTTGGAGATAATGTGATCTCCTGATCCGTGGATTCTATTACCATTATTCTCAAAGGGTCGTGCTTCATTTTCCAGCTCATGTACTGTCTGTAAAAAAGCAAGATACCCGAGTTTGAGGAGCTCTAGCGTCTAAACGAATCAATCAATTTCAATGCAACAAAGATCATACACAAGAGAATTCATTTCTGTGTCGTCGTGTTACAAAAAATCTTCGGCGTCATAGTATTTCCAGTTCTTAATATTTTTTCCCCAAAAGTACCCGTTTTATGCGCGTAAAATCAAGTTTCCCTAATTTGAGCGCTTGGTATTACCGTAGTTTTCGTTCCTATAACTACAATCTTGATATGAAGAAGCCACATCTATCACTAGTAGTTAGCCGAAAACAAGCCGTTTTTACCACTAAAATTAACGGATGTGTTGTATACAACGCAAACCTCTGCTAACTTTCAAACCAGGGGGTAAATTAAAAATTGATATGTACTGTTGTATTCCGTAGAATGTTAGCAATACATATACGTAGATCATACACGTTCAATGTCAGCAGTAAAACAAAAGTAATGAACAGGCAGCGAACCGAGAGCGCAGTCCCCCACCTGTCTACTGGCTGTGGTCCAACAAGTAAGGAGCAGAAAAAGCCGCTTCCGTAACAGGGAGAGAACCGTCCAAGTAATATTAGCCTCTTGGTGCAGCTTGGCTTCCTAGTTACCCTCAGCGCCGATTCCCCGTTCAACGACAGTTTCGCCAGCGTTGCTGCAGGCGTCTTTAGGTTTGAAATGTCGGATGCAGATGTTTTGCAGTCTTATATAAGGCTTGATTATGGTAAGGTGCGGAAAGGTATGGCAATTCGCTGGTTTGGGAAAGAGTTTCTTCGAGGCGTTGGAGAGCGAGTGGCTGTCCTCCCTGTTGAAGCTTGGTGTTTTGGCTATTTCGATAGCCTCTTTAATCAGCCGGGGAAATTATTGCTTCTGTATGGTGATGAGTTTCCGAAGTACACCTTGTGCATTGGCCTTCCTCATACATGCTCGGCGATGGCGGATAAAGAAAATTATCTATTCTTGGTAGCTCTTTGGTGTTCTTTTATTCTGCATTTCAAGTCTCGTGATGTTTGGCACATGCACGAGTCTCCGCAAGAGCACTCGACTCGGTATATTCGTCTTTATATCTGAATGGCACTAGGCCTTTCATGTGGGGTCGTCTGTCTCCTTGCCACAGGATTCTTGTAGAACACGACATAGTCACAAAAGTGTCACTATGCCGTGTTTTGCCAGAACCCTCGCACCTTTTTTTCGATGTCTCGGAAAATATATGCTTGAAATGCACAATGGAAACGAACTAAAGGCCCACCAAAATAGACAATTTCGTATATTCGCCATCGCGAAGCAGGCCCAAGATTGACTTTGGAAACGCTAGGAAATTTTGGAAGACAAATGGTTCCCGAACTGGCCGCTTTCAGACGTTGATGAGCTGTGCGTTAATTTTTACGCCACTATACCTATCTTCAAAACTTCATTGCAGGTGGCCATTAAAATCTCTCGGGCAGTCTCCTCCCGGACATCGCAATGGGGACTACTTTAACCTCCGGAATGTTTTACCCAAGGGAATTCCATCGTGAGTGATAATTTGACGTTGGAGAGACGGCGACTCCTCGGGATAATAACGTGGTTGTTTCCCCTTGCCTTCCTCATCGCAGTATTACAGCCGTTCACGTGAATGTTCTCACGCCTGCAGTGAAATGAGTGTCGCTGTACTGACCGCCGTGGCCTCTATCTTTACTCATTTGAAGATGACCCGCTGCCTTCTCCTCCAGATGATGCGAGGCATATTTAGAAGCCTCCCATCGCCAAATCGCGGCATTTCCAAAGGCTTTGTGTGTTATTTAGTTGGCCTATCTTTCCCAGGGATAGGCTCATATCTGCTCGAATTACTGCTGCCTTTTCTCCATGACTGCTTATTCGACATATAAACTTGCTTATGTCGCAGCTTAACTTAATGATTAAATGTTGACACAACATCTTCATCTTCGGCGGACGCAGCCGGTAGCTTTAAACCTGAAACTGCGGGAGCGTCAAAATTTTTCTGCCACTGTGTGCGGGACCTGAGCGGGAAAGATATTTATTCGTTGACCCCGGGTGTGTCTGGCAGGTGATAAACCCTCTTAATTCGGGACTGCCCACCCTACCCCCTGACGACAGATCGTAAATGTAGTATGTCCTTGGTTATTACGCGGGGACGAAAGACCCACCGCCGATAGTACAAGAAGGAGAGACCAATGCATTCAAATAAGTTTCCCTGGCTAATGTACAACAGCAACATAAATATATTCCTAGGAAATGCTAGGATTCGTTGGAATTGTTTTCATCGTGAATGCGCCGCGGAAAGTAGGGAGCTCTTTCCCTCTCGGAGAAGGGGAAATCCGGGCAGCGCTCCCCGTGATGAGGGTATCCAGTCCCCGAAAGACACCTATGTGCTCTCTGCCACTATACCCTTTTTCCGAACTGATGGCGGCTGGGTGGAAAATAGACCATCAGAAGCGCTGCCCCTTCCACTTCTCCTTTCTCCTCCATCCCCTTCCCTTTTACCCTCCATCCGGTCGACCGGCGTTGCCAGCCTTGGGAATAGCGGTACTTTCGGGAGCGGCGGAAGGTTCTAGGACGAACGCTGTGCGGTTCCAACGGATTAGATTTGGCAACACTGCGAGCTGGAGAGGGATCAGCACTGCACGGAGCTCGGAGAGAGACTGCGGGCTCCTCCACACTTTCTTCTGTCATTGGCTAGAAGAGTGGGTGGGTTTCGAGCAAGCTCACGGTCAGCCGCCGTCAGTTCAGAAAAAAGGGTATAGGTTTGGCCGAGTTCAAGCGACCGCGGGAAGCACGGCGTTGATATCTTAAGATATGGCTGCCAGTGGCGAGAAAATTGGTCAAATGTTGACACACGTTCTCCCCGCTATCACAATGCAGACCATTTAAAAACGTTTCCGCAGCCTAAGGTATAACCCATTAGTGCATAGCGTCCGATTCGTCGAACCTCCGTATATAATTTCTTTCTGGGCTCCAATTGACATGCACTACATAGTGATACTATATTAAGTTGACATGTCTTTACTGCGCTGCTAATATTTCAGCTGACTACTTGTATGTATCGACTTAAGAAGGATTTATGTAAGATATGGCATTCAAAGAACTTTCAGTCGCCCCACAGGGTAATTATTTTTTATTAATTTTTTCTCAATATGTTAATAACTTTTACCTTATCCGATATATCAGACGCCATGCACGGGGGTCAGTTCTCGTTGCTTATCTAAAGATCGCTGATCTAATATTTTGGCCAAAAACTTTTATGTTAGTATAGTACATTTAATTTTAAAATTACGTTAATTTTATTTTACAGTGGAATGTAAGCATAATGTAAGTAACTATCCATAAAAAGATTGTTGGCCTTGGCAATAAATAAATACAAACACCCAATAGCATCTGTGGAGGTGACAAATTATGCAAGGTCACCCTCTAATGTAACATCATGTAATCTTTGTGAGTGGAGAAAGGGGAAACCTCTAGTTAACCTAAAATGCATATCTTCATTCTGAAAAGGTATTGAAATTTGAAAATAGACTGGACGTTTTCTTTATTTTCCTCAGATAAATTGTTAAACCACAATTGTATTCAAAGGAGCATAAATTCTAACTATAAAAATGTCAACCTAACTTTTGAGGAGGAGGAACGTGTGGTATTCCTCGGCGATAAGATAATGTAAGGATACGCTTAATCTTTTTTATAAGTAATCTTTAATACATGTTTATCTGTCCGCTATGTGTTTCCAGACGGCTGAACGGATTGCGGCCAAAGTTTGTACATATATGAATCCCTTGCTCACTCACTCCGTAGTACTACTTCAGGCTGCGTCCGACGTGTCCTCTGAATCATTTTCTCATTACCAAACCCTGCAAGTGCGCTCAGCGCCACCTAGCATCCACTCCCCACCCTCCGATAACATCCCCATGCATTCTGCCAATGTTTGTACATCTTCCACCTCCATTGCTGCCTTAACTCGCCACTTCACCGTTCTAAGGTTAATGGCCCGCGATTATCCTTGCTGTCCTATTGACAGTGCATTCCGACAAAACGTGTCGAATCGCTCAGCCGCGAGTGAAAACAGAGAAATAGGAATAAAATTGCATATATTTTAACAATGAAAATAAATAACATGCTGAATTCATTAAATTAACAAACTCGGCCATAAGCCTTTTATTGTGCACTGATATCACATTATTCACAAAATGTGGACAAGAATAATTATTTATACAAAGAATATTCAAAGAACAAATGATTAATTCTAAGAAAATTAGGAACCAATTAGAAGATGACAAGTAAGACTGGACTTAAGGCCAGAAACATTGGAGTGAATACTGTGGACGTGTTTAAACAAAAATGTGTAGTGTAGGCTGCTTCATCCTAATCTGATAGCCTGGGTGTGCCCTTTTCTGCAACTACTCTCTTTCAATATTCATTACGAAAATCCAGAAAAACATTACTGGGCACGCATTTCATAGAAACATGTAGATGGCCCATTGACACAATATCATCATTCATTTCTCGTTGTGCAGGCGAAAATTAACGATTACACTCCGTGCAGCTTTGCATGTGGTTTATTTGGAACATTTGTAACATTTATTTAAATTATCCTGTCCGCAAGAAAATGTTGCATGCGTAAACGTGACTTATCAGAGTGAAACCACGCAACATATACAACATGAATAGTCTCTCAATTTAGAGCGCCTGTGGAGGTTGGGATTGGAACTAACAGTGGAAGACTTGGTGCAAAATACGCAATAATAATAATACATCACAATTGTACGTTTACACATGTGGTAGTCAGGGCCACTGTTTGCAGTGATGGACGTGATGGGGACTATGCATAAACAAGGCTGCGCTCACACGAGTGAGCATGCATGTATATCTGTCAAGGTAACCACTCACTGCAAAACACTTCCAACAAATGTTACACTGACAAGGTTTATCTACTGTGTGTACGAATGGGTTACTAGGTGGCATCTTGCTGCAGACGTCGCAGAAATAAAGCAACTCTCGGGTTTTTAGTAAAAATGTCTGTATCAAAGAGGCTCTTTGTCGAGAGGGACACTCAAATTCGCCGAACGAGAAGGGTTTCTCCTACGCGTTGTTTCGCATGTGACTCTTAAGTGAACGACTCTGGGTGAAAAATTATTTTTGTGGATTCTGCGTGAAAAAGGCGTGCGTTTGCATGTTTCCCACCACATTGCTTCTTCTGTGAAAAGAATTTTCGCACATTCTGCACGACTAAGGCTTCTCTCTCGAGTGCATACGAAAATGTGTCACTAAATGGTTCTTATTCGAGAAAGAATTTTCACACTCGTGTCATGATTTAATGCCTCTCTCTGTCGTATGCAAACGCATGTGAGTGTCGAGAGAACATCTATTTGTGCAATGCTTGCAGCAAATGCTACAAGAGTAAGGTTTCTCTCCCGTGTGTGTTCGAATGTGTGAGGTGAGATGACTTTGCTGAATGAAGGACTTGCCGCATACCTTACATGTAAATGGCTTCTCTCCCGTGTGCGTTCGCAAGTGATTATCGAGAGTACTCTTCTGAGTGAAACACTTGCCGCAAATGCTACAAGAATACGGTTTATCCCCCGTGTGCGTACGAATATGTCTAACTAAGGTACCCTTATCCGAGAAAGACTTTTCACACTCGCTGCATGAAAAAGGCTTCTCTCCCGTGTGTGTTCGCACGTGACTTTTGAGAGTACTCTTCTGAGTGAAAGATGTTTTGCAGATACTGCATGGAAAATTTTTCTCTCCCGTGTGCGTATGTACATGTCTAACTAAGTCGCTCTTCAACAAGAAAGACTTTTCACACCCGTAACAAGAAAACGGTTTCACTCCCGTATGCGTGTGTACATGTCTAACTAAGTCGCTCTTCAACAAGAAAGACTTTTCACACCCGTTGCAAGAAAACGGTTTCTCTCCCGCGTGCCTACGTACGTGTGTATTTAAGTTGCTCTTAATCGAAAAAGACTTTTCACACACGTTGCATGAATAAAGCCTTTCTCCTGTGTGAGTACGTGCGTGAACGTCGAGATTGTTTTTCCTAGAGAAGGACTTGCTGCAGACCTTACATATAAAAGGCTTCTCTCCCGTGTGTGTTCGCGAGTGAATGTCGAGATGACCTCTCTGAGTGAAAGACTTGCTGCAAGTGCTACAAGAATACCTTTTCCCTCCTGTGTGTGTAAGTTTGTGTGCGGTGAGGTCCCTTTTCTGAGTGAAGGACTCAGTGCACTCGCTGCATGAATGGGGTCTCTCTTCCTCTCTCGGACCCACGTGATTGCGCAGATTGCTAGGTGACTCTGAAGATAAACTTTGTGAAGTTGATTTCTCTACTAGAGTGAAACTTCTCGTCAATAGTCTTGTATTTGTCTCATCCCCTTTTCCTCCGCTGGTTTCCTTGTTGAGCACATTTTCTTTTTGCATGGGCTCTAGCATTTTCCTATCCAGCTCTTCTAAACCCTTTGAGGTGGTAGGCTCGCATAAACTGCTGTGTCCGCTTGATGGATGTGCTTTCAGAGACACATCTACGATTGATGATTCTGCTGCAGCATCAAAATTACGAGCAACAAAATGAATTTTCATGTGTTTGATTAGCTCCTTTTTGTTGTTGAACACATCTCTGCAGTTGAAGCAATTATATGAATCTTCGTTTGAACTGCAACTGTTCTCTGGATTTTTGTTGAAGCGATTTAGTATCTCCTCATTGCCTCCGATGATGGTCTCACAGCCACTTCTGTCATTCCCACTTATTCTGATAAATCTAAGGCTATGCGGGGTATTTGGTGCATCACAACCACTTTTCTCCGCTACAACAGCCATTGCAGCTCCACCTCTGCTGTTTTTAAGTGATTCAATATTTTTGCAATTAAATTGCCTATCATCTGAAATCGAAGAACTTGATATCTCATCAGTTTCAGAAGCACCACATTTTTCCAAGTCTTTACCCATAAGATTTCTTCCTATCCCTACATGGGATGCTCCAGCCTTGTTTGCTTGTGTCACCAAATATGTCGGACCAATGCATTCATCGATTGAATGATTAAATACATTTCCTTTCGCAAGCAGATATGGAGTTGACGTTTTAATGGGCATTTCTTTAGGAGCAGGGAGCCCTGGAAACATAATTAAAACTATCTCAGTCAAATAAGAAGTTTTCCACTCCTAAACCTACCATTTAAAATCAATTGAATGGATTCAAGAAGCCAGAAATCAGGTGGCTTAAATGCTAAAAGACATGAACTTGAACCCAGAAACTCTCGGTATAAGTTAATAGAAGGAAAAAAGAGGGAAAGGATCACATAACATAAAATCTATGAGGATAACAGGGTTGTGGTGGAATGAAAAAAACAGTAAACACAAGGCATTATGATGTATATATAACTACGTAAACACACATACATACTCTTCTCAGATCTGGCTTACAATTGAGGCAGAAAGAAATCAGGCCCCTTTTAGAATTGGTCCTTTGCATGACAGTTTGTGATTTAATCAATTGTGTTTTATATTTGTTCGTCCCAAAGAAGATATTTAAAAATTGGCAAATAATTTTTTTGCCATTGAATACCTTATGTATTGTCCAATATTTTATTAATTAAAAATGTTCCTTACAATGACAATTGTAAATTTTGTGGCACTACGTATGAGTACATACAAAAATATCTTGATATTTTCCTGAATTATTTTTATTTTAACCCTTGAAAGCACTCACCCACAATTTCCATTGTGGATTCATTGGCTACTGTAAAATTCTCAATCAGTGATCTAGTGAAAGTAAAAGTTGCTACAAATAAAGCATCAACAAATACATCATCCACAATTAGTAACATCAATTCCTCCACTTGTACAGTAATTTGCAAGCCTTTTAGAGTACTCACAAAATGACTCTGTTGTAGTCTTCTGGGGCAAAGTCAAACTCTCAATTGGCTCCCCATCCACACGTCCGGTAGGCTAAAAGTAAGCATCCAAGTAAGAATAATGTATTAACAGCAGATTTAGAACTTTTATGGATAGGATTTACTAAAGCTTATTTTACACATTCATTTCCTATGGATATGTTCTTCAGGCTATCCTGTAAGCTGCCTCAAGGAAATTAACAATAGAGAAATAACTTAAGCATATTTTAGATTACTATTCAGTTTAATAACACCAAACATTTTGACAAGTATATATAAATTAAGCAGACAATACATAATGGAATGCCATTCTGATTTAGGTAATGAAAATCAGAAATATGTAGATGACGACCTCATGGGACAAAAGGTGCATAACTCCAAAGAGGAAATGTGATGGTTCAATTTACTCTGCAATGACATTTGATATTTGGTGCTTACTTTAGCTGCTCTTACATCTACGGACTGCATACAAATTTTATTATGTATATATTAAGTACAACGTCATTAGTATGGTGCTTACTTTAGGTGATGTTACATCTATGGACTGAATACAATTTCTATTATGTATATTTCAGTACAACGTCATTAGTATGGTGCTTACTTTAGGTGCTGTTATATCTATGGACTGAATACAAATTTTATTATGTTTATTTTAGTAGAACGTCATTAGTTTTTCTGGAAATAGATCAACCATTCACAATTTATTTGCAAAAATGGTATAAGACAGTGCTTTCCTGCATATAACATTGTTTCATAAGTAATTGCAATATATCTGTGATAAAATATGAACAACAAATGAATATTTCCACACTTGAATATGTAACTCCATCACTGACCAAGGTTATAAAAAACTACATCATTTTCAATGTCTCATATCCTCACAGTCAGTTGGATATGTTAAGCAATGGGAAGCCAAGTTACAACTGATGGATCAAACAAGCAAAAATAAAGTGAGTTGACTAGTGCAGGTACAGAGTGCATTCCACAAAAAAAGAATCTGATCACAGGTGAGAATACTGATTATAAAATGAGGAAACAATACATCTGGCATTACATTTGAAGCATATTTAAAAATGGTAGCAGAGTTTCCAAATGGAAACATGCAGAAAAGTCAAAGCTTTGAATGGATTGCTCCCAAAGAATGTTAAGGATAAAAAGGATTGAACAAGGAAGTACAGAGAGGAGCGGAAAATAAGAAGAGTATTGGGTAAATCTTAACTTAAAAGGTCAGGTGGAATGTGAGAGGGGAACGTTATGCTTTTGAGTGTGATTCAGAGGTCAGATTATTAAGGGTTAAAAAGAGATAAATACCATAAATATTAATAGGTACGCAGATAGAAGAGAGGAATGGGAGGACTGAATGAAACCTATTCTAGGGTTGACGACTTATAATGGCAATACTGTTCATAAGCTAATTAAGGTCAACGTTCAATAAATAATTCATAAATAGTATTACCTGATTAGAAGAGTCTCGATGCATCAGGTTGCTTGTGGTGACATCAGTGCAATCGTTAAGCACACATCCTTCGTCATAATCGCTACTCCTATCTTCTTTCACACAAGAGCACTTGTATGTTACTGGATCACTCTATTGGAAAGAGGAAAACCCATTGATACACTTCCTAATGAATTGATACAAGAAGCAAAAGTAATCGTGAACAAAGCTTGAATTACAGGGTGCCCATACAAAATATATGGTCCCTGATGAAAGACTTGCCTCTTGACCAATGGGCATAAAAACAATTGATAAGGAAAGTCACGTGAAAAAGTATGATTGAAAACCTCTGGTGGAAAAAGTTCTGGAATTTCCAATATTCACACAGAGCTTACAAAAATTGCAAAGGAAAAGATAGTAGCTCCACTCTTGTCTTGCAGCTCTTGTCAAGTTGATGCAATGCAGAGCTAAGATGGCACTCTTTCTCTCATTTTTTCTTCAGGTTGTCAACAAAAATTGTTAGTAAGTATAAGTCTATTTCATTTAACCTAATGTAAAAAGTTAGTAACAGGAATAAATTTGGAGTTCATTTTTTCATCGTGCATCAAAATACTACACCACAAGCTGCCTTTGCCTTTTCCGGCCTATGAGATGAAACGTTTTCTGTGCTAAGAGTGGCATAAAAATATTTGGAACCTCTTTGCGCAGAGCTCTTTTTTGGGTATTCTCCTTTGATGAGGGTCCCTCCTTTAACGAGGCACCCGGCCCTCACCACCACAACTGGACCTGATCCTCTAACCCTATCTCAGCACGAATCTATGGTCAACTTATTGCAATACTAGCGTTTTTCAAACAAATATTGCATTTGATATTCAATAATCACCGTATTTAGTTCTGTAAGCCAAGCCCTCGTGTCTCCCACGCTTTCACATTTTTAGGCTGGCTCGTGAGGAAAAACTTATCAGTAGTTTTGGGGTACGGTTTTATATTGTAACCGTTGCGTTTGGCTCGGTTCATGGGTGATTAAATCGGCGCTTACGAGGTAGGGAAGGCTTGTGCAAATTTTGTAAAGGCTTGAGTTAATTTTGTAAATGCTTATGTAATTTTCTGTGAGTGTGTGCGTGTGAATGAGAAGTGAAGCGTAAATGACTAGGTCTTGTATTTTTCCATTCCCCTCCCCCGATTCTTATGCCTACGAAGAGTGGAAAGTTCCGATGTGATTCGTAGCAAGTTTCCCACCACCCCACTGCGAAGCCGGAACACCTGCACATGGCAAGTTGAAGGTGATGTAACCCTCCAACCCCACCTTCCACAGACTCTTCGAAACACTCCCCCTTCCCTACTGAAGAATAGCCGAAAACCCGTTCTGGGTTTTCCCCTCCTGCTACCCCCACACCCCCAAAAAGTGACCCATGGGGCTATAAAAGCGGAGTCCGGACGAAAACTACGGTTCTATTTTGCCTGTGAAGTCAGCCGGAGGCTCTTAATCTCGACCGATCCAGTCCTGTGGGGAGAGAGAGAGAGGAGCAGCAAGGCGTGGAAGTCGGCGTAATATTTAAATACGGCAGTAACTAAGAAAGAGGAGACGACAGGGAAGTTTTCTAGTACGCACGGTAAAAATCGTCACTCCACGGCGCCCAATGAAGAAGTTCTCTCATCCCACAGCAAGAGGAAACGCAAATGCAATTATTCGGAGCCAGCCAAGGAATCCTTCTACATCCACAATTTAGAGAGAGCGATAAGTACTCTAGCCACCTATTAACCCCCCAAAAAATTTCAGCAGAATCAGAAGAGGCCCATTTCCCCCCCCCCCCCTCCACCATTCAAGATAAGAAGAATTGTGATATATTTCCGTGCATTTTTTAAATATTTTTTTATGCCCTCCCTTTTTCCCGTGTGTGTGAATGGTTAATTGTAGTTATTAGGACAGTAAGTGATAATATGGAATTGGCGTTTGTCATTATTCAATCATTTTGTAATATTTTATGCCACAAATTGTTAAATCGAGTTTATTTTCTTTTGTGATTCATTAATTTTTGTAACAGGGTATTTAACCTCCCAGTAGCAATAGTTTAATCTTTGTTATACAGAGAATTATTCATTTATGTATTTTGTAGATCATTTCCAAAACGAAATGCATATTTAAAGTGTTGTTGTAATTTTAAACTGTTACGTAATCCTTCATTATTCGGTATGTGCCAGCCTCTATTCAGCAAGTGAACCTACCCCAACTCACTTTTCCATTTCCATTTTCCCCCCTCCTCCCCTTGTCCCCGAACAACGACCCGCTCACCTTGGGCGAACCCTCTCAATTATCCTCCCCCACCCCCCGAATCCGAAGCCCGGACGGATGGACGGAATGGGTTACAATGTAGAAACTTCGAATTCATTGGTCAATCAATAAATATGAGTTATGAAACCATGACTATTAAAGTTAAAAAATGTCAGAATTCTAATTGTAATTCTGACATTATTTACCAATGCTAAACTCTGGAGAAAAACGATGGGATTTGATCTAAGAGTTTAAAGAAAAGGATAGTGAGGATTTTGATTTTGAGCTCTCTATGGTGAGGAAACGTGGACACTGTGGAAAGGGGGATCGGGTTGGTGTGGTGGCTAGAGTGTTGGCTTCCCACCCGGCGGGCTCGGGTTCAAATCCCGGCAGTGGCAGAGAATTTTCAGAGACAGCCCGATCCCTGCTTGGATGTTGTGTGGAGGACATTTCAAGCGCAACACTCCGTCTGTCGGATGGGACGTTAAGCCGTGGTCCCCTTGGCACCTTTCGTTAAGAGCAGGCTAACGCCGACGCCGGGTTTCTCTCCACCCTTCCTTCCACACCCTTCCCTCATGGCGCAAATGACCTCAGCTGTCGGTCGCCTCCTCCAAATACCATACCACTGTGGAAAGATGACGAGAGAAGATTGGAGGCATTTGGAATGTGGGTATGGAGAAGAATGGAGAAGGTGAAATGGACAGAGGAAAAGGAACAACTAAGGGCTGGATATGGTTGGCGAGGAGAGGCAGCTTTTAAATGAGATACCGAGGAGACAGAAGGTGTGGATGGGAGGAGCACTTGGCGGTGAGGGGATGTTGAGAATGGAGTTAGAGGGTAGAAAGTTAGGGAAACGAGGGTGGGGAAGGAAAAGAATAGGATTTTTAGATAGATTGAAAGGGAGTAGGGCTTACAATGAATTGGAGAAGGCAGTGCTAGAACTAAAAGGAGGCTCCCAATGTGGAAAAATGGTGCGCAGCTTACATTAAAATTTGGAGGATTCCTGTAATCTGCACACACCCTTTTTTCAATAGCATTTATGGAAAAAAAGGTGTGCGGTTTCACTGAGTAAATATGGTAACTCTTCTAAAAGAATAACATATTTTGAACACTGGAATTTTACGCTGATTTCTAGCGTTGATAACAACAAAGATAGTTAACACAAGGCACTAAGACTATAAGCCCTGCAGTCTGTTATTTTTAACACTAAAATTTTGTTTCAAAGTTGCTTATGCACACAACAAAGTGAAGAATTCATTTATTGTATGGAGTAAATTGCAGTATGCAACAAAATATATCACTGCAAAAACTAATGGCAATATAACCACTTCACAATGGATTATTGCAGTGAGGATGATCATTAATGATAGGGAGGATCAGACTTAACTGCCGAAGAGTGGCCCTAAGGTCTCGCTTAGCTGGGTCTCAGGCCGTAACTGAATACAAACGACAATTGCTTCCCCAGCGGTTCCCTCGCATTGGCTATAGCCGACATCTGCTCGTTTTCCATTGGAAAATCCATGACAACTATACCTAACAACAGGTATTCTGCATATGAAAATGCCCGTCAGCTCCACCCACCATTTGGTGCAAAAGGATTAAGGAAAGTAGTGCAAGGAATTTTATTTTCCTGCAATTCGGTTTGCAAGTTTGACACTAGGGCATCTTGGCTACATACTTAATACACGACTTAAGTGATACAAAATCTCTCAGATGATCCCCAGAGAAAAAGACCCTGGTGTTTTCAACCTCCAGATACCATGTTCTTTGTCATGACAAAATGTGTATGGGTATTTGCTTTGCTTACATCAGTGCTGCCCTCATACTGGAATTTTGTCATTTAACAACTGACGAAATGGTGAGTGAATGCATGTGAAATCCAGGAAATTAGACAAGGAAGGGATATTTAAGATTTCAAGCATTAAAACTGCTTTTTTGTATTACTTCCGCTATTATTTCCAAAACGATATGCCTGTGTTGAATACTAATAAATGAGTTTCACATAAACATACTTAAGTTCTACCTCCAAAGAAAACTTCCCAACTAGAAAACATTTTAACTTAATAAACAAACAATATTCCACCATTAAAGGCCTTATTTGTTCTCATATAATCTAATGAAATCCTTCGTAACAATCCTTAGTCACCACACAAACAACAGCACACACATGAAATACTATGGGCCACCGAGGTGCCCCTCGTGCCCACTGAAGGACTAATATGACATAATTTAATGGTCCCATGATTTATTAACTTAAATATAAGGGAAGTTAACTTTAACACAAATGTAGAACATAAAAAGGAAAAAAGCTTATTTTGAGATATTAAAAACATGTTTGAGTTATTAGTAACTTAGAATCCAATGAGTTACCTTTAAACTTGGGAAGAAGGTACAACGTCCTACAATGATAATAATTTATTTTACAACCTATTATTAGATTCGTTCATGAATTTAAGTCCATAACAAGGATTCTGTACATACCTGGGCATTCTCCTCGGGAGATGTTTCCTCCTTTGTCCCAACCAGCGTCAAGTCCATGTCTGCAAAATTTGCTCCTGCGCCCAGAGCTTCCAACTTTTCGCCTTGGGAAGCAGTTAAGGTATTGGGCTGCAACTTAATCCACAATCATCATCATTCATGATTGAAATAAAGTAATATAGAAAAACTTTTGAGAATTCCTCACACGAATAAAATTAAAGTTCGTTTCACATGGATATTTTTTTCATACTTTCCTACAAGCTCCCTTACCGTAATTAATGTCAGGAGTTCATAATTTCTGTAATTATGTTTTTAAATTTACCACTTTATACCTCTTTTTTTCACTGCAAAATCCCTGCAAAAGCCACGTGATGGCTCTCAGGGCAATGGTTTCTGGAGATATAAAACTCCAGTTATAATCTTATTCCTAACAGACACTTATTTTATGGGAGAACTCTGTATGAGAATCCAGGGCCCATAGTAATAACACACACTCATGGAAAATAAATAGGGTCAATAACGCAGGATAAATTTAGTGTATATTGGTTTATTATGCAGTTTAGAGACTAATATATAACTGTTTCAAAATAGTTTAAAAATCTTCTTATAGGTCAAATGTTGCATTACTTCAACTGGAAAATATGACTAACAAGTGATGTCTTTTGGCAATCGACTTGCACTGCCAATGACCAACACCCCATTCAATAATGGTGAAAAGGACAAATCCCTAGACCCCATCATAAATGCCTGCTCACTTTCATCACAAAATCCCAATATGCACAACCTGATTTCTGTGAATATCAAATCTCTCATAAGGGACTCATTTTATCATCAGATCTGAATAGCAGCTGCATCATGATGTCATGGTCATTCTGTCAGAGTACCAAATTCAACAGAACTCAGTAATACTCTCAATTCCCTAGCCCCCTTCTGCTTCGTGGTGAACGGAAAAGAAAATTGTGTTCGTATGTTCACAAAAAATATAACTGCTCAGTGCCCTGATGATACAGAGCTGATACAAGAACCTTAATTTAATCGCCAGAAGATAAATGATGCTACTTGCACATGAGCAAAGTTAACTGTCAGTTTGGTAAAATAAACCAAATCCATTCCTTACAATGAATCACTTATTTTAAACAATTATTCATTAAGTCTCCTCTGTATTTGTAAATGACTGTTCAGGTGAGGAACATGCTGTAGGTTTCTGCTAAGAGGTTTTGTGAATATTCCACTACGAATGATATTTTGCCCTAAAAAAAAGGAACTATACAAGGCAAAAGTTAACTCACCAAGTCAGATGCCAATGGTTCTGAGTCATAATTTGTTATTCCAGCTGGATCTGATGTGTACGGCTGAGGATTATTCCCTTCACTGAGAGGGTCTTGGTTCTCCTCTTTCACATGAAACTAGGAGAGAAAAATGGGCGTCACTTCAAAGCAAATCCACAATAACCTCCTTTGATAACAAAAGCTTCTCTTTTACTTGCAGCCATCCAAGCTGGCCAATATCATTATAATTAATTCCAAAATGATTTGACATATAACAGTATAATGGCTAATCTTCTAAAAGAATTACTGACTTATTTTTAAGCATTGTGGAATTTTAAATGGGATTCTGGTGTTAATAACAACCAAGTTAGTAAATATAAGGTAATAAGACTATAAGTCCGTTATTTTGAACACTAAAATTCCATTTAAAAATTGCTTGGGCACAAAACCCAACAAAGACTTTATTTCAGAGTATAAAAACATAGTAATATGCAATAAAACATATCACTAAAAAACTATTGAAAACGTAACTACTATGCAACGGATTCCTGCAGTGACGACGGTGATTAATGAGTGGGAGGGTCAGGCTATATTCCGTAGGAGTGGCCCTAAGGACTCGCTCATCTGGGTCTCAGGCCAGGCCTGAATGTATGAGACAATTGCTGCCTCAGTGGTCACTACCCTCCCATTGCGTCGGCCAAAGCAGACGTCCTGTCATCTGCATTGAAAAATCTGCAATAGCTATACCCGACGTCAGGTATTCTGCATATGAAAATGCCCGTTGGCTCCACTCGAAATCCGGCATGAAAGGGTTAAAAAAAACTTGAAATCTTCTAGAAAAATATTTCCTAAAATCTAAGAATAATATTATCTCACAATAAAAAATTGCTGAAATGTTTCAAAACTTTGAATAACAGCAGCAGAAAATTGAGTGAAATTAATCAAAATCACTTCATGCCACCAACAATTGAAATATTTTGCAATCGACCTTAATTGCGCAGCCCTGGTTATAAATTCCTGCTCACTTTCATCACAAAATCCAAATCTGTGGCAATCCAATTCCTGTGAATATCAATCTCTCATAAGGAACGAGTTCAGTTGTCAGATATGGCTAGCAGCTACATAATAAAGTCATTGTCAATCTATAAGAGAGTACCAAATTCAACAGTACTAAGTATAATTCTCAATTCATTTCCTCCCTTCTGCTCCAAGATGATAGGAAGTGAAAACTGTGTTTGTATGATAACAAAATTAAAGACTGCTGATGACAGAGAGCACACTTGCTCAATAAACTAAGTTGAGCTGTCAGTTTGGCAAAATACACCAAATCTGTTCATTACAATGAATCAATCATTTTCAATAATACATTCATGAAAGCCCTTCCACGGTTCCCCATGACCTGGCAAGAAAAAAATGCTGTTGGTTTCTGCTGAGGTGTTGCGAATATTCCACTTCAAAAAGACATTGCCATGGCAAAACAGTACTATATCAGGCAATGGTGCACACATACAAAGCCATCAGTGGCCAGCGGGTCTGAGGCATCACTCGTTATTCCAGCTGGATCTGATGGGTCATGATGATCACATGAAACTAGAAGAGAATAATGGGCGTCACTCAATAAAAGCAAAACAATAATAATCTTTTTGATTATGAAAACTCCTCTTTTACTTGAGACCTCTCCAGCTGGCCAAAATAATTGTGGGATTCTTGCAACTCACAGATCTAATTCTAGAATATTTATGTCCTAATAAGGAGGGGGAGCTGCATCACCAAGAGCAGTTTAATGACAGTTTCGGAGGTTTGAATGAGAGTTTTGGCCACTTACACCAGTGGCAAAACAACAGAAACGATAGATCAAAGTTTCACTGTGCATTGATTTTCCTTCATCTTTTCTTCACCTAGACTTATAAAAAGGTGCCACAACAATCTATGCTAATTCCTTAGTAGAATTTAAGCAGGAAGATGGGTTGAACAGAGATTTGACAAGGGTATCCAAAAGTCTACTCCATGGGAAAAGAGACATTTTTGTTGACAGATTAGAAGTGTTGTACAACTGATATTGACTTGCATGAAAAAAGATTTGTGTGGCATGGCTTTTTGCCTCATAGATTACTACTGGACCAGTCCAACAACTGAAGGTTGCATAATGGTGAGTGACTTCCCATAAAAATACTTATATTCATGACAGACACACCCTCTTTCTTGAAAAAACCAAGAAATTTGTACAACTGAAGGTGGTTCACTGAGTATAAGAATAAAACTCACCAACTTGTCATCCCTGGGCAGTAGGCAGTCTGGAACTGGAATATATATTTCAGTTGTTTGGGCTGAGCATGTGGGCTGTGAATTGATTTCAATCGCATCTTGAATGCAGTCCTCAGTCTCCAAAGACTCCTCATCAGCTGCCCCTCCTCCTTCAAAACTCTGCAGACAAAGTAACACTGACAAAACTCTTATCTCCCTAAAAACACATACATGGGATGCACTTAATCATTACAAAAAAAAGGATGGTGAAAAAATTGTATCTGCTTTCATTTAAAAATGGAGAAGTGCCTGCATGCCGCATTAATCAATTACTGAAAAGCTACAGCACCGACTGAAACGAAATTTAACAAGGCGGTCCATGGTATTGTGAGTCCATGCAGCGTCTTTTTAACATTCATGAGGGGCCATGTTAGCTGGCCCTTCACTGCAAACTTTACGGTAGACACTGTAGATCATACAGATGTAACATTTTTCAAATTATAAGAAATCAAACTAAAGATTAAGGATTCAAATGTTGGCAGTAAAAACGAAATAATCGACTTTCCTACTGCTACACACAATTTGCTTCTGCAATTATATTTTTTGGAGCAGTGGCTTTTGTTAGGCCAAAATCACTGTATAGAACAACAGTATATCACAATATATCTCAACAGTAGAATTGAGGAAAAACCATGTGGAAGATGTTATCAATGTATTTATTATGTTCTATGCCTTCTGCTAATATTTAAATATAAACTCTGGAGGAGAATACTGGGTGTAATATTTATGCAAAAAGAAAAGAAACCTCAAAGTCATCTTGTTTTCCAAATCCTTTTTATGAAACTGTTTTTTAAATAACACAGATACTATTATCCTTAAAACTTGCAAAACCAATCATACAACAATTATGCATTATGCACTATGCAAAGTTCTTGCTGTCTGTCAATAGATAGCTATAGAACTGATTGCTCGTCGTTTTTGAAATACCAGAAACATCATGACTCAAGCTAAGACATTTGGTAGACAAACAGCTCGATGACCATGATGAATACACCTTGGTAATATATAATTAGTGTTGTGAGAAAATGCCTAATATTGAGCCAATTAACCATCAATTGAGACAGGAAATGATTTCCTTCTTTCACTCAAAGAAAACAGGGGATGGAGTTCATCAAGAGTCCCATTAAGTTAACTGAGATGCTGCTGCACAAGAAGCAACGTAAAAGAATTAGTAACATTGCTTCAAACACAGTAATTCTAATGATGATGACGGTCCATTTAAAGGAAGACCAAAAGCCTTCAACGAAAATTAATTGGAGGTATTGCTTGAAGAAGAGGAATGGGAAACTCAAAAAGAGTTTGCTTTGTATTTGGAGTTACTTAACAAGCCATTTCCAAACCATTGCATGCGTTGGTAATTTAGTTTAAGCAAGGAACTTGAGTTCCCAACGATTCAACAGTAATTCTAAAGCATATAAATGATCCACCTCACATTAAAAAATCCATTAAAACCTATCTGTAAATAATCAAATGTAAAGGCCAAACATTACCTGCAGATTCTCCAGGCATTGCACTGTCTGATTATTACTTGTCCCATTCGATGGTACATGGTCTGACAGGTCCACACTTGCACCCACATGAATACATTGAAAAATGCCTTCATGCATGCATAACCTCAAAAGATGAACACTTTAACCATTACGGAATTCAAGCTCTGCCACAATGATGCAGAAAAATTGCATCTGACAATGGAAAACTTCCTTCCTTTTATATGTAACCCATTAGAAATTCGGATATATAGCTCCGTTTTTCTCATAGGGTGGACAGAACCTCATTAATCACCCAGATTTTTAAATTATTAATCAAATTGTAATGTATGTAAATGGATGCCGGTTACTTAGTAGCGGGAAGTTTGTTTTTCTTTTAAAAATGTGATTGTCACCAATTTTGATGCAGTTGTAATGATGAATTAACTGTGCCTGTGAGAGATATTGTACATTGGCGATGAGGAAAATTAATTAAATCATATACGGAGTAAAACTTTGGTTAAGAAAATGACTTCACCAGCTGGAGATGATGGAGGCCTTACTAATCCACAAACAGGAACTATGAGTATTGTCCATTTTTCTGCTAGCAGCATCGGTTCCCTGAATGAATACGGAAATGGAGATGATTGAGAGACATACCAAGAGAGATTAGAACAGTACTTTGTAGCAAACTATATAGATACTGAAAGAAGAGTGGCAGTTTTACTGACTCTGGTTGGTAAAGAGGCATAAAAGACACTGAAAGACCTGTACAACCCGGTACTTCCTAGGGAGATATCTTATGACCAGCTGCGTCTCATTTTAAAGCAGCATTGCTCAAAGAGGATATCAGTATTCAGACAAACAATTGAATTTTATGAGGAGCGGCAATCAGTGCAGGAGACTGTTCGGGAATGGTATGCACGGATGATGAAGAAGGCCGGTGACTGCAAATTTGGAACTATGCTTGACGAGATGCTAAAGGATAAATATATTTGTGGACTATCAAGAGGACCGAATCTGGATAAGCTGTGTGAAGAAGACCACACTACACCACGGCAGAACATCTTGGAAATGGCCATTAAGAGGGAAGCAGCAATTTCTATCATGACAGCAGCATGTGGGGAAATGGATTATAATTATGGCAAGAGGAAGCAGTGTCACAACCCAGACCGGGCATTTCAAGTGGCCATGAATATACGAAGCAGGGCCTAAAGAGAACTGACCTTCAGACCCACCCTTCATAAGTTATGGGAGAAATGAACAGGTGCAGAAGTTGTGGTGAATGTAACCACAATTTTTCGAGTTGTAAGTTTAAGAAATATAGGTACCGAAATTGTCAGCAGATAGGACATTTAGCCAAGGCATGTAAAATTTTGGGTAACCATTCTGTTGATATTAGCGACAAGTTGGAGTCTCGTTTGAATTTTGTTCAGATGAATTATTGTGAAAACAGTAAGGTAATAAGGCCTTCGACTGCCAGTGTAGTCATTAATAATAAGCCTTTGTGTATGAAGCTAGACTCGGTTGCAGGGATTTCGGTAATTCCAAATTCGGTATATGATGAGCATTTCTCCATGTATGGGCTTAAAGAAACTGATATTCGATTAAGAATGTATGACAATCATGTTGCAGTTCCTGCTGGTGAGATCAATGTTCAAATATGCTATAATGGCATACGCAAAGTTTGTAGGCTTATTGTGGTTGATGGTGGTACCCGCTCCATGTTTGGGAGGGATTTGATGGATGTGTTTGAAATATTTAAAGGTAATTTATTAAACTATTCTGTGAATGCCATGAATTGCAATAGAGATTTAGTGATACTAATTAAGAAACATGGGGATTCGTTTAAATCCGAGCTGGGTAGGTTTAAATTTGAAAAGGCTTCTCTAAACACTAATGGGTCAGTCATGCCAATATTTTTTAAACCTCCTCATGTACCATTTGATTTTAAAGCAAAAATGGATGAGGAACTGGACAGATTGGAGAAGGAAGGTGTTATTTCCTTGGTCACTAATTCAGAATGGGGAACACCCTTGGTCCCTGTGATGCAGCCAGATGGCCGATTGAGACTGTGTGTTGATTACAAGGTAACAATAAATAGGCACTTGGATGATATTAAACATCCTTTGCCTCGCATCAAGGAACTCTTTGCTGCTCTGCAGGGTGGGGAGTACTCCACCAAGTTGGATTTTTACCAGGCCTATAATCAATTAGAATTAACAGACGAAACTAAAAAGTTGTTGACTTGGAGCACTCATAGGGGAATATTTGTTCCTAATAGGCTCCCATTTGGTACAAAACCAGCATGTGCACTCTTCCAGAAAAGTGTGAAAATTTTTTACAAGGGTTGACAGGTGTTATAATTTTTTTGGATGATATAGTGGTTATTGGAAAAACTACAGAAGAACATTTTAACAATCTGGATATGGGTCATTCCATGTCAACTCAACCTGGAATTAATCTCACGCTGGAAAATTCACATTTTTTTTTAATTAAGAGTAAATCCTGCCTTAGTTAGCCTCTCGCAAACTACCTGGGTCATTCCATGTCAACTCAACCAATTTTTGGGGGGTCCCACCCCCACCATCTTGATTTGATCATTTTTCCCTGTTGTTAGTTTCAACCTTAGTTAAGAAAAATCCAAAATATCAAAGACCCATTGCAAGTATTTTCCAATATATGAGTGTTTGAAGTCAATAAGGCACACAAAAAAATTGTGTGCACCGATCAAATCATTCATAACTATCATATTTGTGCCCCTGTAAAACCTAAACCAAACTAGTGAAGCTAGTAAAAATTTTAGAGGCTATAAAAACGCTGCTATAGTTTTCAAAAATGTGATCAAAACGATTTTCACTTCACAACTTTTTTTTCTATAAATGTTCAAAACTTGCACTTTTGACAAATTTCGACAAAAAAGTGACATTTTCAAATACCTGTAAGAATCACATATATCAAATGAAAGCCATTAAAATCTCTGTGAGCATGGTAAATACCACCAACTTTAATGTAGGGTGAGGTTTTGGGCAATTTTGGATTTATTTTTTAATAAATCTTATGAAAATCATCATTCTGCTAATGTTTTTTGTTGAAAAATGCCACTTTTTCAACTTCTAATAACAAAAAAGGGACACCAATTAGGTGACTGAGTTTTTTAATATAACTTGCTATATACTTCCTCTTTCAGGAAAATTAAACCTAAGTTGCTCGCATGATGGATAGTACTTATATGATTTATGTTATTGATGGTTGTAAAATGGTGGGCTACAGCACTTATGTTTCAGGACTTCTCTCAAAAGGGGAGTTGTATTTGAGTGTCAAAGTTCCTGTAAACCCCTATCATTCTTTAACTTTAGCAGGCAATCTATTGTTAATTACCAAATAGTAGAAAATGGAAACATTTTCGTAAATATATGGATTTACTAAACATTTTTAATTGGGCAAAAACTGGTTGAATGTGTACATACTACCTAGTACCTATTTGAAGGATAAGTACATACCTCTGACCTCTAAGCCTGATGGTAAGCATCCCAGGCCTTCTCAATTGCAGTGAATGTGGAATCTGGCAAGGTACACTGCCTTCCTGTGATGGTCTTACGCTCTGGTGCATGCATTAACACATCTGTCAACATTATCCGGCACTAATCCAAATGTTTTGGCAAAATGTTTGACCTAGCCTTACCATCTGGTGTCATGAAATTCACAAGAATTTCACCATCCTCAACTGTTTGAACAACACAGCCAATGTACCATCTGTTTTCATGCACAGCAGCAACATAATATCCAGGTGTACGATGAAAATATGAATTTAAATAAAAAATGGGATCCCTGAGGCAACCTGTTATCACCATGAAGTATCTCTTACAGTATCATGGAGACTTTGTGCAAGAGATGTCAAGAAAGAAGATGACACCTTTTTTACTTGAAAGTAGACAATTAGATAGGAATACTGTTGAAGGGTTTTGCCCAATCACACCCGGGTTTGAGGGAAAAAAGCATTTAAAATTTAAAAATACGATCACATTCAATTTAATTAAACAATTTGGCTCATTGTTTCAATGCCAGGTTGGCCTAGTGGTAACGCACTTCACTTTCATTTTGAAAGACCAGGGTTTGAGACTCCGAGAGAGTAAATTTTTTCCAGTCAGCCACCTCCATTTTTGTTATGTTCAATCTTCTTCAGATTAGTTGATTTCAGACGTTTTACATTATTTTACTTGACTGCTTCTTGAGAATAAGCCTTATATTGACACTGATATTGCTAAGATTCATCCAAGCATGAGTGGTAAAACTGTGTTACTGGCATCAAATTGAAGGGAACTTATTTTCAGAGCAAAAGATTTTCAACATGCGATCTTTGAAGAGTTGCCCAGGTCCCGTGTGGGAGAAAGATATAAAACCAGGGAGAATGAAAATTGACAAGCTTGAAATGATCGACAGATGGGTATACGATCGCTTTGTGGAAGGCAGGAACAGGAATGAACAGGTGATGATGCGGACTTTACAAGAATAGGCTATTTCAGGGTGATTTCAGCACACATCTCCAGGATTTGAATTCTAAGCCAGTGCTTCATGGGTTGCATCTTACAAGAAGAGACACCGAACCGTGCAATGCAAAAATACATGTCAACGAGCGAGCGTCTGCTGAAGAAATATTGCACAAAGCATAGTAACACACTCATATACAACAGAGTATGAGTAGTATTATGGCCTCAGGAAAGCTGCTTCCTAAAGTTTTTTGTGCATGCCATAATCTGGTGGTGATTTTGGAAAGACAGCCATTATAATTAAGATGCTAGATATCCCAAAAATATACAAGAAAAGAATATCTTCCCATTCATGTAGTTCATTCTAATCTCTACTCCAACAATGTTTCCATGCACTTCAAATTCATTAAACAAAATAGATCTATAAAATTAAATACATCATATTCCCTATGCCATGAAGCTATTTGCAAAAACCTTATCTGTACAAATAATAAGCATTTTCAAAAAAGTTGACCGAAAAAATATATCATGAGAATCAAAATCATCACCTCATATTTTTAAGGCTTGTTTACACCACAAAATAACACATGCAAGTTAATGTGTGAATGCATGAACAATGAATGCAAGAACCAAATCAGACAGGTTCTATTTTCTATTCATGCATTCACACAAGTTGAGTGTGTTACACAATGCATTCTTTTCTACATTTCTGGATTAATTTATGTAGACAATAATTAGCACAGGTGAATTCATGGAGTAAACAGACCTTTAACCATGAACCATAGTGCATCAAACCCTACCGATTTAAAAAGCAATACAGTGTTTAATATCCCAAGCCACAATTATGGTGATTCTTACGTGCAACAAACATCTCAATACATAAAAAATAGTATTTCACAACAAAAAACATCTCTTAATATTAGGATACCTATAGAAATGTACCCATTTTTACAGAGTAATTACTAAAAACCAAACTCTCAATAAATAAAAACCACACTCTCAATAAATAAAGAACACACTTTTGTGTGCATGATTTTCACAGCACCGAAATCATGTACACAAAATATTATTATCGAAGAAATGTTTGAAATAACGATTTATATAAACAAAGTAATAAAACATTTGATAAACCACTACCAAAGATAATTTTAGCAAATAATATTGTTATCAAATCAATCGGATATGTGACAAATATAAAAAATGCAAACACTTAGTATTGTAACATTGCAACGAACAAGCACATGAAATAGCCAGGCATGTACAATAAATTCTCTTAACCTGTTCTAAACATTTTAGATCGATTTGTTGAAATATTTCATTGGATATGTCTTCGTGCATTTCAACTTCAAAATGGTAAATAAACTTCTTTAAGTCCGCAACTACGGTTCTATAAATTATCAAAACTGTAAGTGCTGGAATTTAAAACCGAACAGGAGGTAAAAAGCAAAAGAAATACATCGAAAACATATTCCACAAAAATGTTCACGTTAATTGATATCTTTTTTGAGTTGGTCATTCATGAATTCGAAGGATTCACTTTTTCGGCTATGATTGAATTGTAAACACTTAATTATACCAAAATAAAAAAGCGACTTCGCTCGTCACCATTGAGTAAACTAATTACTAGCGAGTTAACTAATGCCTCGTCAGGATCGACTAATTCGGAAGCATTAGGTGGGACATTGGAGTCGTTTCACTGCCCTGTCGATCATTGCACAAGGGCCTTTAGTACCATCTAATGTTGTTCATTAACAAATTTAATACCCCATTAACTTTTGATGCCTAATCAAAGCGATTTTTAGCAAACGTTACATGCACCAGTTTGGTACAGTCATGAAGCATTATCATTTGCCCGTCATGGCAAGTGATTCATGAAATACACAATTAAGTTACTTTTTTAAAGTTACTGTTATAACCAGTTCAACCAACAAATGCAAATATCTAGCTAAATTTTCCATTCTCGTTGATATAAACTGAAAACTACTAATACCGGACTACACGGCACATAATCACGAACAAGTTAATATCTGTTTGTCATGTGGAAGTTACATGAGGCTTCTAATGAAAAAAAATAAGAGGCACTCACCCTGAAGTAATTTCTGGACGAAAATCTTCTCAGTTCTGCGTCCGATTCATGACAAATATTTCTGAAATCGTAGAATTCGATGAGCTTTTTTAAGCACAGTGAACATAAAGTGGCAGGCAGGCCATCTCCCACAGCAATCTAAGAAAGGAATAAAAATATTTTCAAGAGATATCAGACGTACCGTGGAAAACATGTACTCATAGAATGGAATAAAACAAGAGGCAAGGAAATCGATAACATGTAACCCGCCACTTACTTTTAAGTCGACTAAATCATATAAGGCATTCTCTACAGTTATCTGGCTTGCCAAAATTGAAGTGAATATGTTGTAATAATAATCATTTTTCTTCATGCAAAGTCTGCACGGGGTGCCCTCGGAATTCCTGTATAGAGACTCTGAGTAATTCCCGGTGGTAGCACTCATGGGTTCACAGCAATAACTAATTCAGTCTCTAAACCAGTTGTCTCCTCAACCAAAGCATCCACACAGCACTCAGTGATTACTAAATTCGTAATAAATTACGATCATTTCCATGACGTACACCAATGTAAAAACATTTGTATTACTAAGATAAAGGGCGTATTAAGCTCACATTTAAATATGACCTCAAAAAGAAATCACATCGCAGCAGAGCAATCAGTAAATATTTCAACGAATTCCATGTTTACTGACGCACTAAATTATAATAGATCAGATAAGAAAGGTTTAGCTCAGAAGCCGAACTTTAGTTGCTATTTTTAGCACTAGAGGATAACGTACGCAGTAGGCCTACAATCGATAAATGAGGTATTTGCAACGTCGAGTGATAAATTATTGAGCTCTATTGCATTATTTTAAACAAGACTATTTTATTAATGTTTATAATTAAACGTTCAAGATATTCTGTACCCTTTTTCCTATTTAAAGACCGTAAATTAACTATGACCGTGTGGAAGCTGAAGTCGGGCTAAAATTCAGCTTCTGGCCTAAGCATGGAATATTAATGAAACATAAATTATAATTCTACCATAAATTGAAAGAAAATTGATGAATATGTATTGATTGTCCCCTTATTTTTTCAAATGGAAAGAAAATTATCTTGAAACGCGGATGTTTGGCCTGTTCTATAGGTGTGCTGTTTGCGGATAAAATGGCAACTAGATATCATCGATTCTGAGGCTTGATTGCATGTTCTTGTACTAACAAATAAACGTTGCTAATGGATCTTTGTCGTGCATGTTGTGTTCGTAAGATTTACAATCATGTCATAAATTGTTAAAAATATTCTCAGCCCATGCTATTGAGCGGTGAAATGTCTCTCAGGCGATTGTTGTTTGTTGTTGGCGTCGTTGGTTCTTTCGTTGAGCATAATAATCATAAGCATTTTCATTTTCAAACATCATCGAAGTGAATGTAGTTTCCTTGTGAGATTTTGAGATCTTTGTCGGTGAGTAGATGATGTCTTTGGCGATATACCTGATTTAAACAGTGAATGAGATTTTGAATTGAAGACATGAGTCGCACCAGCGGGATTTTGACGGAATGTTCAGGAAGGAATTGCAGACTTTGTAGGAAGAATCATGATTATTATTATAACATATTCACTTCGAATGTGGCATGCAATATAGCTGTAAAGGATACCATACATGAGTTAGTCGGCTTACATGTGAGTGGCATATCAAATGCAATCGATCTTCTTTGGTGCTTACTTCATTTTGTTTTTTTCCAAGATAATTACGACTTCTGTTGACGTATAATTTGTTTATTAATATCTCAGATTGCTGTGGGAGATGGCCTGCCCACTACCATGTGTCCACTGTGTTTCAAGAAACTTACTGAATTCAGCGTCTTCAAAAAGATTTGTTTAGAATCAGACGCCGTTCTTAGAAAAAGTTTGCAGAGTAATTGTTGCAGGGTGAGTACTTTTCCTTTTTTCTTATTTGATGACTGGCGTAGTATAGGCATGGTAGAGTTAGAGGTGACACTCTTCGGTATTTGTCGACTACAGTAGGAATGTAGAAAGATAAATTTGGCGGACTGAAATAGTTATGGTATGAAGTTTTGAGGAGTTTCTTGGTGGCACAATTGGAGAAATATAATGTTGTAGAACTACCGGTGGCCATTTAATCGAACACTAACTAAAAAGGTACTTCGATTAACGGTCGAAAGATAATTTAGCATACATTTTGTTAATCTACAATAAAAGGTTACATGAAAGGCCCTCGTCCATGGTACACGGAAAAGTGTAATAAGTCCAACATCCCATAAACGGTTTCTCCCTACATGTGAGCCCTTGGCAAGATGCTATTTATGTTGCAGTTGGTTTTTCAGTGTCAATGACTGAAGAAAATATCGTCTTCTGGCAAAACTTTGTGTTTACCATATATACAATAATATTCGGGAAGAATGGGATTTAAATTTACCATTTATCAACGTAGAAAGGCAATCCACACACTTGGCTCTGGGTGATTCCATTTCAAATCTACCAGGCCATGACACCCACCGATTCGGATTTTCTTGAAACTTGCCATGGCCATACATTCTGGTTGATATAATTAGAAATTGTGTACAATTTTATCCTCCAGTTGTCTATTGTTGATGAAATATTCACTGCATGTATGACTTCATGTTTTGAATATATAACGATTATCGTGGGATCAATATGGAACACTTAGCTTTAGAAAAAATAATCATGGCTTTTCATCTCACAGGAATGGAGTTATGGATGAAAATAAAAATCACCATGTGTTGCACGTTGCGGCACTCAAGGGGTCACTCCCAAATTGGGATTGCTCATATTTCATTAATATTTGAAAATTGGAGGCAAATATTGTACACAATTTCTAATTATACCAGGATGTATGACCATGGAAAGTATCTGGAAAATCTGAGTCATTGGGTGTCATTTGGTCAAAATATTGGTTGATTTGACATGGAATGTCTCCTCTACCATACTCCTTGTTTTAAGAACAAAGAATTCCCTGACCTATGCTGCTAAATAATAAAATGTGAGAGAACTTGAAAATAGTTTGTTGATCGGTTGCTAAACACAGTCCCGAGTGAATGCAAACATTTAATATTTCTTTTTGCTGACCTCTCCTTTAGGTTTAACTATGATCTTATGAGGCTAAGGTTATGTTCAACTAAAAACATATTAGCAAAATTTGATAAATTGGTTGTTTATTTTCAAGTCATCTTGCATGAATAGATGGTAGGTACAATGAAGGGGTAGCGATTTACTACACTGAATAATACTTTCATACGGTAAGTGACGAACTTGTGTCGTTTCTATTATGAAGCGATTATTCTCACTTCATAGTACACACTCAAATGACTGAATCATTGTTGGTTGAGATTGCATGATTATATATTGCGGCAAATGCGGAACGCTGCTTTGGGAGTTCCTGGAATATTCCCAATTTTCTCTATTGCCTGTTGTGGCAGATATTGCGCCACAAAGGCAAGATTTGGCAAAGTATTAGAAATTTATTTTAGTGCACAAAAATTATCCATGAAAATATTTTCATCAAAAATGTAAAATTAGAAAGAAATCAGGAATTTTGATGTGATGTATCTTTTCTATAGCTGATTAGTTAATTTGTAAATACTATTTTCCAATATTTGAATATAATTTTAATATTCACATCAATTTTGATTGATTACATCACAAAATATATGGCTAAATATATAGATAAGATTCATTCCTGCTCATGCCTTTTATGAAATTATTTGTTTCTTTAAATAATTTAATAGATGAACACTATTCTGTTTTAAAAGTGCATCATAATTTGTGAAAGTATTCTATTAATATTATTGTTAACAAGTTTATTTTATATATTATGTTAAATTATATTGTGGTTTAAGTTTAAATATGACCTTAGTATTAATAAGTTACCTGTACCTTAGTTGTTACCATTGTGGGGAAATACATTTTTTTAGGTACTGAGATGCTTATCCTACATAACAGCCTTAAAAATCTTGACTAAGGATATGGTGTGCAGAGGGTTACCCAGGAATTATCCAATAATTTTTCTTTGAAGGTATTTGGTCTTCCTTCACATGGACAGTTGTCATCATTGAAATGACCGTCGTTGAAGCAGTGATACCAATCATGTCATATTGTCTCTTTTAGATCAGCATCTTGGTTAAAGTAATAGGGCTCTTGATGCACTATATCCCGTTTTATGTTAATGAGAGAAAAAAATCAACTGCTCATGCTAATGATGGTTAATTAGCTCAAACCCAGAAATTTTCGCACAACACTAGTAATGATGCTACTAATATTTCAAAATCGACATCTGTCAGTACTATATCCATCTATTGACTAACAGCAAGAACTTTGTTTAGAGGGTAATACATAATTGTTGCATGATTGTTTTTGCAAAATTTTAAGGATAATAATATCAGGGTTATTTAATAACAGTTTTATGAACTGGTTTTGTAAGAGAAGATGATTATGAGGTATCTTTTCTTTCTACATAACCCAGTATTGCAATGAGTATTCTCTTCCAGAGTTAATATTTAAATGTTAGCAGAAGGCCTAGAACGTAATAAATACATTGACATTATGTTCACCATGTTTATTCCTCTACTTATCTTTCAAGAAAAGAATAAATGGACATTTCAGCCTATTAGAAGCCACTTATACAAAAATGATGACTTCAGAAGAAAGAATCAGAAGTATAAGAATCAGAAACTGTCATTTTATTATCTGAACGGCAAAAATTTTAAATCCTCATTCTCTACTTTGATTTCGTGTAATTTGAAAAAAAAAACTGAAAATGATACCGCTGGATGATCCCCATTCTCTATCGTATATTTTGCTGTGAAGGACCAGCTACTATGGTCCCAAATAAATTTTAAAAAGGCACTGCAGTAACTCAGAATATTAGGGATCTACCTGCGAGAATTTGTTTCATTCAGAAAGATAGATTTTCAGTGATTGATTAACAGGTATGCAGACACCACTCTATTTTTATATGAAAGCATGGACAGTATGTTGAACATCCTTCTTCATATTGCTTAAGAGCATCCCATATATGTATTTTTAAGGAGATAATTGTTTTTTCTATTACTTTTTCTGCAGAGTTTTAAAGAACGAGGGGCAGGTGATGAAAATTTGGGGCCTTCTGTGGAGACTAAGGGCTGCATTCAAGATGTGATTGAAAACAATTCACAGCTCACTTGCTCATCCCAAACCACTGAAATATACCTTCCTGTGCCAGACTTGGTACTGCCCAGGGACAATGAGTTGGTATGTTATGTTCTCGTACACAGTGAAACCTGATTTGAACCACATTCATTTGTACAAATTTCTTGGTTCTATAAGGAAGAGAGGATGCCTGTTATAAAAATGAGGAAATTTATGGGAAGTTACAGTAATGCCATTGTCAGTTGAGGTATTTTCCGGTTGTAATGTATGAGGCAGAAAGCTGAACCACACTAATATTTTCCTGTCAATATCACTTGTACAACACCGGAAATCCTCTGATAGAAATTTCTTGTATCTGATGGAGTAGTTTTGTTGATAACAGTGTGAAATGTCTGTTCAAGCCATTTGTCTTTGCTATAACTGGGCTGTGTCTCATTATTGCCCTCTCTTTGTTTTAAGCCACCTTCCTCCTTAATTTCAATGAAGGATCCAGCGATAACTGTTGTGGCACCTCTTTATAAGCCTGTGTAAGAAAAAATAAAGACAATTCAATGTACAGTGGAACCTCGATCTATCATTCCAGCTGTTTTACCTCTGCTCTAAGTGACCAAAACTCTCATTCGAACCGCATGCCCTTTGTGAAATAACTCCCCCTCCCTAGATGAACGTTGATATTCTGGAGTTTGATCTGTGAGTGGCAAGAATCTCATGATTACATTGGCCAGCTGGAGTGGTCTCAAGCAAAAGAGGATTTTTTATTATCAAATTAGGCTCTTAATGTTTTCCTTGTATTGAGTGAAGCCCATTATTCTCTCCTAGTTTCATGTGAAAGACAATGACGAAGGTAACCTTAGTGAAGGGAATTATCCTGTGCTGTACACATCAGATCCAGCAGGAATTTCAACTGATGTGTCAGATCCATTAGCCACTGATGAATTGGTGAGTTTACTTGTGCCTTGTACTTTTCTATTTTTCTACTGCACAATATCATTCCTTTGTGGAATATTCCCAGCACCTCTCAGCAGAAACGTAAAGCATTCTCCCTCACCTGATCAATGATGACCAACTACAGAATAGATTTCATGAGTGAGTCATTAAAAATTAATTATTCGTAATAATGAACGGTGTTTTTTGCTAAAGTGACACTTTAAATTAGTTTACTAAGCAAGTGAGCACACTGTCTTCACATTGGTGAGCAGTTGTTGTTCTTCTGATAATATAACACAGTTTTCACTTCTGTTCATGACAGAGTAGATGCGTGATTAGGAATTGAGAGTTAAGCGGAGTACTGTTGAGTTTGGAACAGTTTAATAGCAAGACCATGACATCATGATGCAGCTGCTAGCCCGGTCTGACAACATAGCTCGTTCCTTATGAGAGATTGATATTCACAGGAATCAGATCAGATTTGGATATTTTGATGAAAGTCAACAGGATTTTATGACAAGGACTAGGGATTTGTCCTTCTTTACCACTTTTGTATGGGGTGTTGTACGTTTTGCAATTCAAATGGATTACCAAAAGACATCAAAAGTTAGTTACATGAACTAATTTTTGTATACCTTCACTCAATTTTCTGCTGCTGTTGTTCATAGTCTTGAGAACCTTCCACTATGAATTTAATATTTTGCTTATTGTTAGATATTTATTAGGCATTTTTGGACACACTCATCTTATCTTTCATTCCTGGCATAAGGCAGGAATACCCATCATTTTGATAAAATGACTGAACTGAGTCCACAGTAGTTTGTTCTATGTTTTTGCCCCTCCTTGGATATGGTATAGCATTCCATATTCACTAACATTAATTATGGTGGCTACTTTTTTCATGCTCCATGACTCCGCCCAATCTAACAGAGATCTATATGAGTGGGCTTACGGTATACCCGGCGGTCCAGTCATCAGCCATCTTGATGTATTAGAATTTCAGGGAACGGCAGACATCCATTTTTCTTTTTCTCCATTGTGAACTCGATTTTGTGGTTTTTTCTATTCATGTAATGGAGGTTTACTGTTGGGCCTTCGGCCCATCTGGCCAAACAATGAATGTGTCATTCATGTAGCGGTTTCAGTACGTAGGCTGTTGCTGGTCACTGGGTTGTCTTCTCCTCAAAATCCTCCATTAAAAATGTGCTATGGATGCAGTGATGTTTAGACTATATCCAATGTGGATGCCTTCCAGCTGCTCAAAGAATTTTCCATCTTTTGTGAAGTATGTTGTTATCAATACCGGAAGAAATAGTTCTACAATATTGATTTAGAAGGGCATGCTCAGGAGCTGAAGCATGTGTCCAAAGGAAATCCTTTGTTGGGATAGGTACAGAGGGTCAAAGCTCATCATGATGTCACTCTTTTGTTGACCATGCAGATGAATTGTTGGTCCATCACTCAATGCCCTGAGGACGATGGCAGAGCTAGCCATTGAAACGTTGACTCTGGCTGAACAGCTCACCTGATGACAAGGCCGTAGCCAGAAAATATTTTTGGGGAGGTTTATGGAATAATATACAAACATAAAATATACATATTTGTTGTAAACCCTTAAAGGAAAATATAAAAATATTATTATAAAATTGAATTTAGCCTTTCAGCTTTTTTTTGCAGCGACCAAATGAATTAACTCCTTGGTGTCGATGTCAATTCTGCGGTCCCTCAGGAGGCCCATAAGTCACCTACCTATCTTCTAATTCACAGCACTATTATTTCACACACTGCACTACAACCACGCACACTGCACCTACAAATTCGCTTAGACAATTATTAACTTAAGTCGCATTGGACTTCTAGATGTCCCTGCGCAGCTATGTAATATCGTCATGTGAGCACCAAGCGAGCATAAAGTATCTATTTAATTTTTTTCATTTTGGGGGGGATAAATTCCCCTTGATCCCCGCCCTGGCTACGGCCTTGCCTGATGAGAATGAATTATTTGTTAATTTTGATGTAGATGCCTTGTTTACCACTTTTACTTTCTGCACAGATCATCAAAGAAGAGGAGGCAGCCAATGACAATGCGGGATCTTCCGCTAGCGCAAAAGAATGTATTCGAGATACGATTGAAGAAACTTCACAGTTTGCATGCTCCGTTCAAATGACTGAAATATACATTCCCATGCAAGACGGCCAATTACCCAGAGCCAATATTGTGGTAAGTTTTATTCTCATCAAGGAGTAGCATGGCCTTTATTTGAGTAAAATTCCTAGTTGTATGACAAAATTAGGATTGCGTTGAGTATATGTATGCATTTGTATGGGAAGTCACCCTCAAATGTGAGAGATTCTGTTGTGCAACTTTTCCAGTTGTAAAATATATTGCGAAACCATTGAGTTCTTTATCTATTTTCATGTAAGTCAATCTTTTTTGTACAACATCACTATTCTTCCGACAGAAAAGTGTTTCATTCCATTGAGTACTCGAGTGGTGAACTTTATTTTGTCTACTTTCAAGGTAAAAGTCTTGGTATGTCAGGAAGCCTAAACACGAATCTTTTTCACCCGATTAGATCCTTGTAGTACAATCCTGCTAATCTTCTCATAGAAAGGTGGTGCTTCCCATTCCTTAAATAATATTTTGCTCTGGTTGAAACCTTGCATCTCTATTAATTCTATTGTTTGAGAGTCCTATTCCAATCACCTCTTTGTTAAGCAGATTCCAATACCCATCTGCATAGATGAAAAATATGGCTTCGTTAATCAGAATGGCATAATTGTGTGCGATACAGTGGCTGGCTACTGTAGATCCCTCAAGGTATCGAAGTCTTGTGCAACGTTTGTGCTCTGATATATTGGTTTCAATAGTTCTCTCAGTTTCACCAATCTGTATGTCTCCACACTCATGAGGCATGTGAAAGTAGTCGCCAGAGGTCTTTAACCTTCATATGGATTCGCTGCACCTTAGCGGTGCTTGTGGTTTTAAAAGTGGTGTAAAAATTTTCCATTCCGATGGATCATTTTGAAATTTTCAGTAGTCTATTTTTTATTCTTCATCTAGATATATAATTTTGTTTGCAAAGTGTTGACAGTTTACATTTTATTTGCTTCTAATGAAAAAGATGCGTCATTGGATTTAAGGCACCGAGGCAGCACCGAGAATTTCATGGTTGCTACATTGGGAATTGCACTCATAATGTTAATGCCAAAGCAAATATGTTCCATAGGAAATGCTATAATATATTTATAATCATATTATTTAATTTTTTAAACCTTATAGACAAAATGAGATTGTTTAACAAAAGGAAAATATTACAATACAAATTTTGCTTTCTCTTTTATCTAAGAATCATAATGTTCGCCTCATTATAATGTTCATTGAAAGAACTTTATCTTTTCATAAGAATTATTCATAGAAACTCTTGGCTTGCCAAAGTTGTTTTTTCCATGGCATCCGACTTAGTTTTGCTTGGGCACCTTTTCCGCTCCGCATCTACTTACCTGCCATGGTGATAGTCACCTTTTGGCAAATCCTGTGGTTACTATGTTTAGAATTATGCCAAGCAGCAATTCAGCAAGCAGAGAGTAGGCACCTATTCCTTCTCCCCTTCCACCTGTAACCCATATTTCAAAGAAGTTATTTTGTTGGATTTCCTACCAATCCAGGAGTAAAACCTCATCTGGTGCACTCCCACGCATCAAATTTACCCGTCCATCACTAAAGAAACGTCCTCAGTGAGGGAATGTGGCTCCGCATTATAAAATAAAACACCGGCTCTTCTAGTTCCACCTCCAAAGCAGCATTGGGTTCTTTCACACGTCTCGTATTATCCCATATTCTTTATATTTCAAAACCCATAAGACGATACTTTTTTGAAATGCAGGATGTTAGCTCCCAGAATATTCATAATATTTGACTTGATTGCCGTAATCCTGTAAAAATCACGAAAGTAACACTCGTCTCTTCTCACTTCACCTACACCAGTCCAATTATTAATGTTTAATAACTTAGCCTTCAGTATATGCTGCAAAGATATTATATATGGGTGGACGCAGTGAAGCAAAATAATATCACATGGGCATAAACGAATTCTATGAGATCCTAATATTTAGTATTTAGATACATAAAAATATAAACATTAAAAAGCGGATTTTTCCTGCATTGCATATCATAAAAAATATATAATATACCATTGCACAAAAATTTTAAACTTTCATTTGAAAATAACAGACACAGGGAACAGAAATAGATAGCATTACGGTAAAAAATGGAAAAGAATGCAGCGTTCAAGTTTTTTGCTATAACTTCCACAATAATGGGTTAAATCTGGCAAAACACTGTGAGAAATAAAGATAATAGATGTACAGTAGACTCTCGTTAATACGAACAACGTTATTACGAAGTACTCGTTTTTACAAAGAAAATCGTTGGTCTCAACGACAAAGGCCTATCCTGGCTATAGGAAAAGAAACGTTATTGCGAAATTTTCGTTTTTACGATATTACGAACCTCAGTCCCGGTCCTGGCGGTTACAAAATGAACTTTATTACGAAGTTCCACGCATAAGCTACGGCATTTAGATCGATATTCACTACGATAAGTTTTAATAATCATGCAACGTTTAAGTTGTCCTCGTGTACTGTGACCAAGAGCGTCATTTATGGTTATTTCTTCACCATTCGCGAAACGTTATACAATAAGCTTCATTCCTGGGGAATCATGGTGACAGACTCATTACAGCTCGTCAGTTCGATCTACAGTTAGTTCTCTTCCTACGCACATTCGATTTACGAACTTTCAGGTATGACAACATTCAAAAATTTCAAATTTGGAATTTGGCGCCTTTTGATTTGGCCGTTGATACGCCATGCGGCGTAGAGGAAATCGTACTCTGGGCATAATCTGAACAAAGTATCATTCATTCCGGTATGAAGTTAGGAACTGGTTTTTCCGACGATTCCTGAAAGAATCGTTCATGCAAACTTCGTTATTACGAACCTCTGGATTTTTGGTCCTGTAAACTTCGTAATAACGATAGTCTACTGTATTTACCATTATCAATAGAAAACTTGTAAATAAACGCTAACATTGAAAGAGATTTACAAAAAATGAAACTCCATCTCTGCAGCACCGTAAATCCAGTGACGTAGCTAAATTCGTAAATCCATATGAGGGTTAAACTCTGCACTTTGGCCCCATAGATTTTCAGGATGCATGTGGATTGTCTCAATGTTTCCATTTTTACGAAATGCATGACAATTTTCCTGAAATAGTGGAAAGAAATGAAAGAGCGAAAAGAGAATTGGTGTCAAGACCACCAGCATCTTTCGCCAACATTGAGAATGTTGAAACATCTAGGTTGGTGAAGCTGGAAGAACAAAATATGCAACCCCTGGGTTGCCAGGCGACGATGTTTGCTTGCTGTTGCTGAGTCAGCAAGTGTATTAACCCTTTCTCTGCCATGGGGCCAATATATCTGCCCTCGCTGGTTGAGCGAAAAATGTCAGGGGCCAATTTATCGGCCCTAATGGGGAGCATGCACAATTTTTTTTAAGTACTAGAATAAGAAGGCCTCTACCTCAAATGTACTTGCCGAAATTTCGCCTATGAATAATGCTTCTCAGCTGAGTTATGAGTCTTTAAAAATTGATCTTCATTGGCTGCTTGAAAACACAACGTCATCGGAGTGTGACGTCATGGCACGGTATCCACTTATGACACACTGAGGAAGTGGATAGAAAATCGATCTACGAGGGTTCAAATGCAAATTTGGCGAAAATAATTGCTGTTGTAATGACAAAATGCAGACTGTGAATATTTTGGGTTGCCAAGGCGTTGTTGAAATAAATAAAGGGGATTGTTTGGGGAGATTTGGAATGAAAAAAAATTAGCCACCATAAAGAAATCGAGCGAAAGTAAACTGAGGTATTTTGCTTTCTTAAATCCCTATTGAGTCAATTTGTCCTTTTAGGAACTACTACACAGCTCGATGAAGATATTTACTTCGATATCTTGCATTCAAGGCTCTACCACTCTACTCTTTTAGCGAAGTGAAATGTGTACCGTGCGATGATGTAAGTAGGCGTTTCAGGCCACGTGACTTCAAGCGATGTTCGAGCATTTTTAATTAGCAATTATTGACGTTAGCAGAGTACTAGGAGAGTTTTGACTCATATATTTGGACTCGTGAGAAAATTTTCTATTCAATGAGACTAACTAGCATGATGAACAAATTTCATGCATGTTCCCTATTATTTCACTTTTTTCCTGATTGTGGCCTTTTCAATGGCTGTAATTTATGTAAACCCCCATAATCTATCTATGGCTATAAGATGTAAATATATCTTAAGAATTGGGAAAAAAATCTATAGGCATTAAATAAAATTGAGTAGCTGTAATTTTTTTTTAAATCTGAAATGATGCTAATTTCAGAAAATAGCCTTGGCAGTCTTCGTACATCCCACTTGAAATTGGCTGGCAGTGAAAGGGTTAAGTTTGGTCATAAGAATCTCATGCATCCACAGTTTCGACCAGCATGAGTGGTCTCTGGAATTTGACATGGTTCTATTATTATGGATTAGAGATGTTATAATTATTATATAGCTTTTATTGAGTGACACTCAACATTCCCTTTTAGTTTAATGAGAAAGAGGAGAAGGAAGAGCTCCTCAATGAGGAGAATTATCCTGCATTTATCTCACCGAATGCGGTTGGCACCTCAAGTGATGCTGTAGACCCCCTGGAAGTTGATGACGAGGTAAGTGCACTTTTACCATGTTAAGTTTTTCTGTCTCAAAAATTCATTCCTCTCTGGAACTTTCCTGACATCATTTAGTAGAAGCACTCATTTTTTGTCTCACATGGTAATGTAATCTGTCCCTTTTGTTCATTACCTACATGTTTGAATTTTGCTCCTTAAAAAAGCAATGAAATGCATTTATTTGCTGATGATAATGTCATAAATATATCAAACTAGTGTTTGCTCTGACTTTTAAATTCTGCGTTTGGAGTTGAATAATGTTTATCTGGGGAGAAAAGAGTGGGGCATGGGAGTGTTAAAGTGACCTTGGGTTACTCTGGAAACGATCCTCGCTCCCTTTTACTTCTATGACACTTTATTCTTCGCACTTATGCAAACGGGACTCTCCAGCCCGAACACTCTCCATGTCTCTCGGCTCACTCGACTCAACCGTCCTTACGGCTTCTCGACGCGTCCCCTCGAGCCACCTCAGTTGGTTCACGGTCACCTCTTCAGGTGGCAGCATCTCCCGGGGGGGGCACGCTGCCTGGCGGCGTAACAGGATTTAATCTGAGTAAATCCCACTTAACTCATGGGGCTGGGTCTGTGAAAACTTTGCATGGTTGGCACTTGAAGGAACATGCATCCTTTGGAAAAATGGGGATTGAGCTTCTACGGTCTCAATGGATTAAGGAAGAAAAGGAATTTCTCAAATGGCCGTATAATTCTCCCTGCTCGTCCACCTTGCAAGTCGCAAAATTTTGCTGCGTTGGTGTGCGGGAAGGGGGAGAAATTCCCTGCAGGGACCAAACACCAGCCTCTCAACCGGAAATCCCAAACTACACACACACTCAAACAACACGTGTGTTTTCCTCGTCCCCTTGCCGAAATCCCCCCGACGACGCTCTTTTGGAGCAAACCTTTTCTCCCGGAACATTGAAGCCATCCACAGGTGAGTGACTGCTTATTGAGTGAATGTGTTTCCACAGATCACTGGCTGTCTTTAACAGGCCCATCCTGTGAAGATTCCCGGTTTTCTGTGGAGCAAGAATCCTTAGCGGAGGTCCCTACAGCCCCCACAAAGGATCTTGTTGTGTATGTTTGAGTGAGTGATTGTGTGAGAGTGTGTTGTTTGGGCTTTCCGGTTGAGAGGCTGGTGTTTGGTCCCTGCGGGGAATTTCTCCCCCTTCCCGCACACCAACGCAGCAAAATTTTTCGACTTGCAAGGTGGACGAGCAGGGAGAATTATACGGCCATTTGAGAAATTCCTTTTCTTCCTTAATGCATCCTTTGCATTCACAGTACCAAGAGCTGACTAGGACAGGTGTGAACAGAATAGAGTTTTGAAGCAGTAGTTCCACTCCAGTGGCCATTCAATCCCAAGGAAAAACTTCATTACTCTACCAATAACTTAACTTTTCCTCCTTCAAAATCTCCTCCTTTCTGCTGAAGCTTCGTTGGTGTGCATTATCACTCTTATTGTTTCAAAATGATAATTTCATTTTTCTCTTCATACCTTCAGCTATTAATGGCCACACCAACATTGCCTACCATAATCTGGTAGTAGCATAAAAAATACTGTTATATGTATAGGTAACCAATCGGGTAGTTTCCTTCATCGTAGAAAAGGAAAGGCATTGGTGAAATTCATTACCCACCATTAGTGAATTCATAATATACTAATTATTTTGTTATAGAAATTCCAATTTAGACGTATGGAAATGGTCCATTTTAACCTGATTTGAAAAAGGCTAGATTGGCACCCATGCGATGCCAATCCATGTGAAATCACTGGGACCTAGTTTTTATATGAGTAGGTAGGAGTTTTACAATGTCTGAGATTACCAATGCATGCACGAGGCACAGAGCTCAGGAAAACATGTCTTAATGATCACCAATAAAACTGCCTATGGTTGTAAAGTTTCCTTCGTTTGATAAGGTACTAATAATCCTTATTCAAGCCAAGCACTATCTGCTAGCAGGGTACTCTGCTACCTGCGAGCAGCCTGCATCACCACAGCTCACATATCATCGCCGCAAGGCCACCTCACACGATGGCAGTGGGAACCAGAATGAATTCATGTGGGTTTTTCCCATCATTCATACTTAGCTGTCACATTTTTGCGCACTTGAAAATTTTCACTTCATTTAATCCCGAAAAATAGATATTGTCATATAAAAATATAAAGTGTTAAATGCGTACTCTAGAGGTAATAATCTTTCGATTCAGGCAATAAAAAAATAATAGGAAACCACCCTATTCCTGGTCAGATGATGGTGTAGGTCTAAGGTGGTACTGACCATGGTTAAGACCGCGGTTGGGTGAACAATTAAGTGAATGATTTTCTTAAATAAATATAGCGTCTCCTAGTTGTATCAAGGACCAAAACAAGAATTGTTGCTTCGTTTACACAGATATTTACTTTGCAAAAGGATTGCCCTGTGCCAAAATATAGCCTTTATTCTTTGCAGCACAGGAATTTTTACTGTTGAATAAAAATTTTTGGGCTATGTCACGCATCAATTACTGGGATGGCCCAACATAACCGACCGATTCTGGTCGCTTTCTCAAGGGTGACGTGTACCCACAGAAGTAATGAAGAATCAGGAATTATAACCTTTGTAGGGTTGGTAATGTTATTAATGTGTATCGCTTCCATGGAGAGTGGCTAGTTTTCCATTGGGTAATGGAATTACTATGTGCTATAAAAGTAGCTCTACATTCGGTATGTATCATCAGAAAATGAAGTCAACGATAAAAATTTTATAAATGATTGCATGAATGGCATTGTATTTAAGGCACAGTTATTTAATTTAGAATGAACATTATTCAAAAACTGTCTCATTGTTGAAAGGAATTTCAAATTGTTCATTGCTGTATATGTATGGATGATAGTTCTATATTGTAAAAAAATCGTTTATTAAAATAATACTGATTCTTATGTGCATTCATGATTAATGATTTGATTCCTACTTTCAGCCTATGTTTACAGAGGACGAAAAAGTGATTGGTAATTCTGAAATGACCAATGACTCTATGACTGAGGCTATAGGTGAGTAAACTCTAGGTCTTGCAAATATATGTGCGTGGAGAGGGTGTTGTAACTTTTTTGAAGCATGAAGAACCTAAGTTAGTCATCCATGTGTAACTTTTGTTTTATTTAGTTTACAGGTCACTTAAATATGAGATAATGTTTATCTTTACATTTGTGTGGTCTGGATTTCTAATAATATGAAATGTAATGTATTATATTTGTAAATGTAATGCATTAAATGTAATGAATTATCACAATTTTCTTTAACATTTGTGTATAGTAGAAGTCCTTTTAATGTAAAATATTTTGTTCTGCTGAAGTCTATCAATATTTAACTTGTGCGACCATTGACTAGTAAAATTTCATATTTTAGTGACATATTGCATTAATGGCAGTGAAAGATTCGTATAAGATCTGATCACTAGTCCAGTCAATGAAATTTAACAAATGAGTTCTTTATGACTGGTGTTATAGACAAAAATTTCTAATTATAAATGATCCATTACGAGTGCTTAGCATGAGAAACCAGTGCCTGTGCAACTAATGGTGGTATTTGCATAAAACATGTTGGTGGAATTCAGTGAAATGACTGAATGAAATTGTTTCCGACTTCTTTTGGCAGAAATGCGATACATCCATGTTGAAATACATAACACCGGTAGTACTTTCCACCCATTTAAGCACTACTCCACCGCCTACTGTTTGCCTAGTTTTGACACGCAAATGTCATTCTGAATTCTTTCTGGCCTGTGTCTATGAAAGGAAAACGTTTTCTATGCTATGGGTAGCATGATAATATTTGAAACCTCTTCGCATGGAGTTCTTTGTTTTTGGGGTTGAGTTACCCTGGTATCCTTTTCCTTGTTATTTGGGACCCAGCCGGTTCCTTACTCCAACCACTGTAGTGGACCGTAGAACCCTTTCTTAGCACGAATCCACATTCAACTCATTGCATTGCTAGTGCATTTTTTACCAAATATTGCAAATGATTTTCAAAAATTTACTCTTCTGTAAGAAATACTAAAATTATTTAGGCATTGTTGAATTATAAATGGATGTCTAGCATTAATTACAGCCAAATTAGTGAACACAAGGTACTGAGAGTGTAAGCCCAGAAGTGGTATTAGCATGTTGAATTTATAAAATTAGCTTGAAGTTTGTAATGCACAGTCTTATTGAATTATTTTTGTAGGCATGGCAACTGCTTGGTTAGGTGTAACAGTGAATCATGTCAGAAAATACTTTGTAACAGAAAGTAAGTAGATATATTATGGATTTCAGAAATAAATACAAGAAGACAAATCAATACTGCTAAGTTGTAGCACAACTCAATTTTAATAAATAGTGTGTTACAGTTTGCTGCTATTGATTAAAAAATGATAATCCCTAATATTTCAATATACTTATGTGGATCTCATCAGGAGGTTGATCAGGAAATGATTTAGATGGATACCATATTCAACCTGGAAAAATGTAATTGCTCCCCTTATGACTTATTAACTGTTATCCTCAAGCGGACAAAAGGAGGAAATTATTTAATTTTTAAGAAATTTTATTTTTTTAATCAAATTTACCTCTGATTGTTAATTACGCTTGATTCATGGTTGATGCATTCCTTTTTCGACAAAAATGTGGTGTGAATTTTTAAATAGAAATGCATGAATTGTGGCCTCTTCCATAGCACACATGATTTCAATTGCTAAGTACTTTATGAAAAATGTTTACTTATTGGTGTGAAAAGTAATATATGTAGCTGCTAAAAGTAAACTCATATTTAAAATCTGGAGCATTTTAACATTAAAGGAATTATATTTCTTAAATATTTTGATAATTGTTGTTCTCTCACGTAGAAGGATTAGGACAGCATTATATTCTCCTCAAGTATTCTCAAAAGAAAAATCTATACCATTTTAAATATTAACTTAAGGAACATTACGATGTGTATAATCCATAACCACTGAACACATGTTTTTGTATTTTAAATGGATATTGTTTAAAAGGGCATGATTTCATTTTTCTTCAGCAATCTCAAGCTTGATCTGAGATAATTCTTGATGCCTGACTTTTCTTTTTGGACAAAATTGTAGTTTATTGAAATTGCCAAAAAAGACTGACTTCTGATCTACTTGCAAAGGAATGAAAGGAAAACATTATTCTCTCCTTAAGTATTCCTAAATGAAAAATTATTTGTCATTTAAAATATCAGCTTCAAGAAAATTACAATTTACATAATACAAAATTACTGAGCACACATTTGTCTTTTGAATGAACAAATTTTTATAGGGGATGATTTCATTTTTCATCAACAATTTCAATATAGTGATTATTATGATGCCTTCCTTCCCTTTTCAGACATAATCGAACCAATATTGAAATTGCCAAAAGAGAATGACACCTTATTTGTGTTTAGCAACCAGCGAAAATATTTACTAAAGGGAATAGGTTTCAATCTATCAAATGGTTTTTAAAAATTAGATCTGTGAGTCCTAGATTGTAATATGATTTTCTTTTCTAGGGCTGTCAACTCCTGACCAAGTGCTGGTTGAAACAACACCAACTTTACACCTGCTGGCAGAAAGAAATATATGGATTGACCTTAACGATGATTGTATTGGTTCATCAGCCTCAGTGACACACATTCAATCCAAGACTGTGGCATCCCCCTGTTGGGATGGAACAAATTCGAAGGATAAAGATTTGAAAGAAGGCATTGCTCATCATGCTGACAAGGTAGTGTCTAACTCAATTCCTGATGATGGACACAGTTATATGAAACTTATTCCAGCATCTAGAAACAGTGGAAAGGGAGCCACAATGACTGTTGTAGGGGAAAGAAGGGATGCACCAAATATCACAGGTAGCCTTAGGTTGATCAGAGTCAGTGAAAACAGAAGAAGTGGCATTGAGGCAGAAATGGAAAACAAAAAAGAGATGAGTTATTGCTTCATCAAAAGTCCTAGAAATGGTAAAAATTCAAACGAAAAGTTATATTATTGCTCCCACTGCAGATATGGATTCAACACCAATGATGATCTGATCAAACACATGGAAATTCATTCTGCTACCAGCAATTTGGATCTTAGTGATGAATCATCAATAGAAAAAGATGAGTCTTTCACAGTCCCCGCATCAAGAGAAGAAAGTAATAATTCTTTTGAGTCATCCACCTCTGAGACATTGATGGGATTGAAAAGGAAAAGACGAGGGGCGATGCAAAAAGTACAGGCGCCTGTGTTAGAACTCTGTGGTGGAATTGGAGAGAGGAAAACTGCGGAACGAGTGGGAAGTTCTGATGGGGATGGGAAACCATACACGCAGAAAATGTCCTCAGAGTCCACGACCTCTTGCGCGAGAAACCTCAGAAATGACGCGGTAGGAGGCGCAAAAGGAGGGCCTTTCAATTGCAGCGTCTGCAACAAGTCGTTCACTCGGAGAGGCATTCTTGGCAATCACATGCGTTCGCACAAAGAAAGAAAACGTTATCCGTGTACGATCTGCAGAAAGTCTTTCGCTTGGAAGTCTCACATAACTCAACACATGCGCACACACACGGAAGAGAAACCATTTTCATGCAGTGATTGCGCAAAGTCTTTCTCTGTTAAAGGCAACCTTATGACGCATATGCGCACCCACACGGGGGAGAAGCCCTTTTCGTGCAATTATTGCACAAAGGCTTTCGCTAGTAAGACGAAACTCATACAACATTTGCACACCCACACAGGGGAGAAGCCTTTTTCTTGCAATTATTGCGCAAAGGCTTTCAGCGCAAAGGAGAAACTCATCCTACACTTGCGTGTACACACAGGGGAGAAGCCGTTTTCCTGCAATTACTGCTCAAAGGCTTACACTGCAAAAAATGCACTCGTCCAACACATGCGTACGCACACAGGGGAGAAGCCTTTTTCGTGCAATTATTGTGCAAAGGCTTTCAGTATAAAGGAGCAACTCATCCTACACTTGCGTCTACACACAGGGGAGAAGCCCTTTTCGTGCAATTATTGCTCAAAGGCTTACACTAGAAAAAATACACTCGTCCAACACATGTATACGCACACAGGGGAGAAGCCTTTTTCGTGCAATTATTGCGCAAAGACTTTTGGTAGAAAGAACAAACTTGTTGAACACTCGCGTGTACACACAGGAGAGAAGCCTTTTTCGTGCAATCATTGCGCAAAGACTTTTGCTAGAAAGGACAAACTCGTCCAACACTCGCGTGTACACACAGGAGAGAAGTCTTTTTCGTGCAATTATTGCGCAAAGACTTTCAGCATAAAGGAGAAACTCATCCTACACACGCATACGCACACAGGATAGAAATTTTTTTCATGTTGTCACTGCACTAAATCTTTCAATAGAAAATAAAGTCTCATCGGACACTTGCGTACATACACTGGCAAGAGATCGTTTACACGCAAGATTTGCAGCAAGTCTTTCACTTCCAGTTCTTCCCTCACCAATCACATGCAAAAACACTCAGGAGAGAAACCTTTTTTTGCAGAAATGCGTTAATAGTATTCGCGAATGCTTAAATACTAGAAAGTATTTGAGATCTCGAATAATTATGCTACAGGTAAAATCTTTAATGCTTTGAATTTTGTGCCATACACTGTCGCACGCACATCGTTGGTAGTTTACTCGGAAAATTGTAGAGAACTCTAGTCGTTTAGTGCATGCAGTGCCATTTACAGGCAAGTTGACGAAATACATCAAATTCGCGGATTAGAGTGGTGTAAAGAGTTCGACATGGGAACCGAAAATGATCGGGTGAAAAAATCGGAAAATCTCCACCAGGAGAACCTCAATGCGATAGTGAGATAGTAACTACATAGCACAATTCCCAAAATCCGCTACCTCCTCCATCCATCAGCCATCGGCCCCTTCTCCGATGCTTTCCTCCTCTCCAAAATCGAACAAAAGGCCCCAGCTCGCGCAGGGTTCATATTACAAAGACCATAAATGAAAAGCTTCAAAAGAAAATATCAAGTTGAAGGAGAATAATAAAATCATGCTTCACCCTTCCCTCTTTCTCCCCACTGACCTTTTTCTGCTCACCTGCTTCAAAGTTCCCCATTTCTGGAGGTCAGCTGCTGCGTGAGTTATCTTCTAACCCAAAAGGTGCCTAACAATGACTTTCGGTAATTGATATTACACCTTTATTGGATTGAAATATTAGTAATGTATGCATAATGTAAAAACAGAATAAGACCAAACACGACATATTTCTGACTTTATTTAAGCATTTACGTAAGGAAATAAATGCCAAATACGACGGAGACTTTGCATTCTCGCAAAACTCGATATCCTCGCAGCCGAGCTTCTGGGAAGTTGATGGGGTATTTTTTTGCAAATATATATCAAGTTACAATTTATGAGTTATGCTATAAATGTATTGTAACAGCTACAGATGAAGGGATATTTTTCTCAGGATATTTGGTTTCTCTCTGCTAGCAATTCGAATTCATCTGCTAATCTTGTGAGAACTTCCAAAGATTGACTGAAAATAACTGATGAAGAAAGTCTGGTGGAGAAGTACGTGTGTGATTTCAAATTGCCTCTGCTTGTCCGCTAGCACTTGACAGTAGGAGTCAGGGCAAAGTGATCTACCTGTTGAAAATAAGAAGTTGGATGAGGCCCAGTGTCAGATGGGCGAGCCACTGAAATGGCGATTGGTAGATAAGAATACATCAGACAGAAATCCATGGTAGCATTTTAATGCCGAGATGGCATGCAATCATTTTTTGCGAGGTGGTGTCCCCTTTGCATATTTGAAAGAGATGTTAGTCAAATCAACTATATGCCCAAATTGTTTCCATCGTATTAAAATATGCCATTATTCAACTAAATTCCTGTTTGAATCCTGTAACGGAAATCACAATTAATTGCCAAAATCTTGCGTTTCCTGCTGCATAGGCCACCTAGTCAAACATTCACGCATTCATCGTTTTTTCATCCATCCCCTTGAAAAACAATTGATCGAGGTTCCCTTGTATACCTTTATATTTATACATTCATCAAGGGAAATAAGAAGTACGTTCAATATGCCTTATGCAATTCTAGTATTTGTGGTATTCGAATATTCGAGCAATGATTTGCTATTTGAATTCAATATTCCAGATTGAGAAATCTGATATTCGACCAATCTCTACTTTTATGTGTAATAATTGCCAAAAATCTTTCACTAGTAGAAAATACAAACTAATGCTTCACTTGCGTACACATGCAGAAGAGAAATCTTTTTCATTAATTATTGTGCAAAGTCGTTCTCTCGTGAGAGAAACCTCACTGTACTCATGCGAACACAAAGACCTTATCACTGCAAAATTCGATCCGAACACTAAATGCACACATGCAGAAGTAAAACCTTTTTCGTGAAATGATTTTGCAAAGTCTTTCTCTAGTACGATCAACCAACTGATGCACTTGCATACAAAGACACAGGAGAAACCACTCTCATGCAAGATATTTTGTGAATATTTCATTCAAGGTTCTCTCCCTCAGCAATCACATGGTATACTATTGGGATAGCAAGCCTATTCCTGATATTATTGTGCAGTCTTTTGCGTGCAGCTTTGTCTCGCATTTGCTTACACACAATGGAGAGAAATTTCATTCATGATTAATTTGCTCAGATCCTTCTCTACAAGGAGTCATACACTGGCTTGCACACACAGGTATGAAACCTTTATCCTACAGATTCAGGCTCCAGGTGCTTCACTATTTTTACCAGCTGGGTGACTTATCCATAAGGATGGTACATATAATTTTTGACACATCTGACACCTTTGGGGTATAGTGCTGATGTGAAGTTAAAATAAACATATCAGTAGTATTGATCTTTCGCATTGTGTATTTTAGCCTCACTAATGCTACTCCAACATAAGAAACTATGTTAATGAATGTAGTCTTATGACAAACTTACTCAGTGTATTTAAGAAAATTATCATTGTGCATGTTTGCTTTACCTAAGTTAATTGGCATTCAGGGAGTTAATAATATGAGTAATCTTGGTAACTCTTACTTCTATGTGCATGGTCATTTATTTATAAAATAACTGAAAACAGAAGTAAAATAATTTAAATTAAAATATGACATATTGGAAATTAATTCACTTGAAGTTTGCAATTCCATGGACATGTGACATGCACATGCATCAAATATCAGTGACAACAGTTCGTTGCAAAGAGATATAGATAGTTGGTGGAATGCAATCATCACAGAAAATTTCAAAAATAACTGTTGTGACTCAAATGAACAACCTCCACATGATAGGAGACCAATGCGATCACTAAGAAAACATGCCACAGGACAGACAGGGTTACAGGATATAAGGTGATATATGTCTCACTACAGCTATGGGACAGGAAATTGAAGCAATGTTGGAGCAATAAACCATTTAGTAGAAATGAGCATGAAGTTTGGGCATTAAATCATAGAAGGAAAAAATCTGGAAGATATCAAATAATATGGAGAAGGACTACATGTATGAGGAAGTACTTCATGATGAGCCGCATGAAATGCACATACTAGGTAAACTGACTTTAACTGAATGGTACTTAGTAGTTACTATCTCTACCTCATAAGTAAGATAGTATGTGAGCGAAAACACAATACAGAGAGAAAACTAATGAATTTTGATGCAACTGTAGTTGAATTTAAATCCTAACTTCCCAATAGGAGAGGTTCCTTGAGACGACCAAAATAATCTTGTGATCCAATATCTGACAAGAGGCGACACAGGCTACAGCAGTGCCACTTTGTGGGGTTTGCCATCAGGACATTTGAGAGCTTAACAAAAGTTTTTCTAAAACATTTCACATACGATATATCACAGTAAATAATAATTAGGTAACAGCAACATAATTAGAAATAGGTGAAATGAGTTTTGGCTATTTATTTAGTTGATTTAAGGAAGGAATATTGCAGAAACAAATGCATAGTTATTTAGCTATCTTGAGATTCAGTCCATTTGAAGCCATAATCATGTTTAGGGAATGTGGAATGTGTCAAGCATGGGATATCTCAATGGTGAACTTTAAATTAGAAAGATTTATCTGCTGAAGTGTAGGATATTTTTTACCATCATCATGGAACCAAATCGTCCTTTCATGTCAACCAAAAGCAATATAAGACTTTATTCTGTGTTGGAACTGTCAGTAACATTAGGTTTTGGCAAGAGACTAATATGTATGTAGGAAAAAGTGATTAAGTTTGTGAAAGAGTGCAAGTGTTTCATTATGCAGTGGTGAGGTGAGTGTCACGTGTTCCTCTTGTGTGGACTGCAAAGGGTAAAGACAACTTGGGAATGCTTAACATTATTTGCTTGACAGAATATGGAGAAACACATTTCATATTCCATGAGTAAGCAGATGATTTTATTGCAGAGAATTTCTGATGCTGCAGGGAAATTCTCCCTTTAGTGAATATACCCAAAAGTATTTGTACCCTAATGAGATAAAGTATTATTCAAATTTCACTGTTTCATTCCGAGATCGTTCTTTTTTTTCTTTTCTAATGATTTAGTGCATTCCTTCAAGGAGGATACGTTGGAATCTGAGAAAGCTGAAATACCTTTACATGGTGAACTGGTAATTGAAAAGGAAGGGAATGAGGTGAGTTTTCCTCTTGCATTCACAATCTGTTGTAAAGATTAATGCAATGGTTTTGGTGGTTGAGTACTTGAAACCATACTATTGATTTCTCTCACACCCTTGTGTGACCCATCCTCGCTTGTCAAAGATACACTTTCATCAGAATAACTTGCAAATAATTAATTCTTCAATATTTTGTTGACACCTAAAAATTCTAATCTTTTTGTACCTGTTGAAGTCTTCGTAGCGATCCCCAAGCATAAAAATAACCCCAAAGAGAGAGTACACCCAAGGAGAATTACATCACAACCTGAAAGAACACTACTCAGCATGAATGATTATGGTGTACTGAAATGCATTTCTTCGAATCCCCATCAACGGAGACCTGGGTAAATGGTGATGTTTCCAATTAGCAGAAGACTGCAAAGTTATTTTTAGTGAAGCAATCATTAACTTACATCCATTCTGAAGGGAGTTACAAGGTTTTGATCTTAAGGAAAAATGGTTTGGCTCCGCTGGGATGAGAAGAAAATTTCAATAGTTAAAATTGTTGCATCTTTGAATCCAGTGAATCGAGATGTGTTGTAGAGTTGTTTCAAAAAGGAAAAAAAAATTAATGAGATTTATGGGATCGAAAGAACTACTTAATAATGCCATAGGACAATCTAAAAGATATTTATAGATTATATTTTATGTATGTTATTTATATAGCTTCCTTTGTAAACATTGTGAATAATTTATAGTGTGTGTATGATTGCCTACATAATAAGTTAATAAGTGCAGATTCCCTGTGTTCTTACCCCCTGCTACCTTATTTGCAAGGTTCTTAGAGTAAAGGTTGCCTCATTCGCGACTCGGGCTCCCATTGGCTTGACGTCACTGTAGACCCAACTTCCAGCGCCATTTCAAATTCTAGCCTTTCCGCGGGCGTAACTGCTTACCATAGCTAGTTTTTGAAGTTACCCTCTATCGATCGCTATAAGCCGAATTTTAAATTGAATGCCGATTAATGAAAATAATGATGTTAAGATTTAAAAAAAGATAAATTCGTGTATTCAGACGCTATGATGTCCTGATTAAGTGATGAAATGGGAAGGTGTGCGAGTTAGTTCCGTGTCCCCACTTCATTCCTATTGCTCTCAAAACACTGTTTTCCTTTCTACTTCCGCAATATAATTTAAACTTACATTAATATGGCTGGGAGGAATATACGCAAAAAAAGAATTAGGTAGTTGCTTCAAAAAATTACAGTTCCGCCACTTTTTAAATAGAAATTATGCTCGTTTTCATTCCTCGTCGGGCTTTGAAAATAAACATAAGATAAAGAAAATTATGCAAGAGGACATTGAAATCCTTTACTTCAATGGGAAGAAAAAAATAAGCATATAGAGTGAAAAGAGTTGTAAATTTACCGTTATTACCATTTTCAAATCATTCGTATTAGGAATTCAAAGTAATCATACGTTAAGCGAAAAATCATACAGATGAAACGGAACTAACTTCAATATTATGCTGAGAGAAATAAGAATTCCCCCGTAAAATAATTTCTAGAAATGGAAAGTGAACCACCAACAATTGCCGTTATCAAAACAGCACCATAGTGGCCCGCTTGAGTGGAGAACAGCCTTCGAATCAGAAGACTCTTCTCTATCTTAAATCCCACAGAAAGTTTCCACTGTAGCCTTTGGTCAAAAAAACAAAAAGAAAAATGTTTCATGGCACCAAAAAGCACTGCAGGAAACAAATCCGATAATTTTCAGTGACAATTGCTGAAACAAAAACTTAAGACAAATGTATATCAGCTATTTGGTCGATCATAAGTCTTTAGTAGAAATTTAGCTCCACCGTAAAGGTTCATTTTGAAGAGGGTATAAATAATGAGACTCAAGAATTTATGTAAAAGAATTTACGGAACAATTTTTTAAATCTTTGTAGTGGCACTACCAAAGTTGCTCTTCGTTGTTCCATTTTTTTGTTCAAACATTTTATTCTTGTGAGGACCCTCTGCTTGGCGTAACATTTAACAATTGCTTTGTCCAAGTTGGAGACACAGCACAGAACCTAGGTAATTTGTCGAATTAGTCCTAATTAGAGGGTAGAGTCTACTTCATTACATTTTGCAGGTAAATATAAACGCGAAAGAGTACATAAAAATATTAAATGGTTTGACTCAAGTCAACATTTATAAGTTTATAAAGGGTATTCTTAACCAATTTACTAGTTCGAGATAAAATATTATGATTAAAATAACGTAAGTTTCTTTTATGTGAACTACGATTTAACACTTGATTCCTGATAAATATTTTTATACACGCTAAAACTTTTCTGTCCCTAAAATAATAAACAAATTTGCGCAACCGTGGCCTCGAAAATTTCTCAATAGCTCTCAAAGGCATACGAAAGGACTCAAATTTACAGACTTGGTACTAGAAATTTGTTTACCTGATATCTTACCATTGGCACACGATGTTACTCAATGCATACGAGGTAAACGATGAATATGCAAAACAGTCCTTGCATGAATGAGTGCGCAAAATATTGAGTTCAATTTGCCTTAATAGGGAAGAATTCCTGATTTTCCAATGCAATAGGGGCATCTAAGGTCTTGATTACGAAATTTTTAGCATATCCACTTAGTTTGTCTGACTGATTCACTTTCACCACTTTTTTCACAGGTGTGGGGGCGAGACACGGTCAATGATTCGATTAGTTAATATATACAATAAAAGATTTTTCAATTTAAGCATCCGCCTGTGATATGAAGGCCTGTTTACACGGTACATTAACACGAACGGGTTAATGTCTAAGTGTATGAACGCGAGAATGAACGCCAAAATGCACCGTGTAACCACCCAACTTGTGCGAATGCATGCACAGAAAATAGAACCTGTTCTAATTTGGTTCATGCATTCGTACATGTTCCGTTCCGGTCCACAAAAATCATTCACGCAAATGTACATTAACTCGTACGTGTTAATGTATCGTGTAAACAGGCCTTAAGACATTCCGTCCAGCTTTCTTCGTTTTCGACAAGCTGTTGGAGCTCGTTGCCACAGTACAATGGGAGACTGGCATATCCGACGATTAAAGGCGCTCTTCACCCACAAAAAGTTCGTCTTATCAGTAGTGGATTACAAAGACGATTTCCAGAGAAATTGCAGGAAATGTGTTCAGATTCGCGTTAAACACAAGGCGGCGCAAGGTCTCAGGAACTTATTCTCTCTCAATTTCTAGCGTGCAAACAATGAAATGGCTAGGATCAGCGGGCATACAGGGTCTACAGTGACGTAACAGGACTTCTGCTGGCGCATGCGCAGTTACGAATGAGGCAACCTTACAGTCTAAGAACCTTGCCTTATTTGTACCTCTGTAAATTAGAGGTGTCTCATCAAAACCTTTTTATAAACCTCCAGAAGTGATAATTTAAGGCCGATCCTTTGAACTCCTATTTATCAACGACTGTTTGTTTTCGACTGTACTCACCTGTTTTCGACTGTACTCACATTTTTCTCTTTATGACTGTAAAAAATAAACCACTGATTTTCTGCACACTACAAAAACCCATGACAAAATACCTAACATATCCTGAATGCTATGCAGTCCAGTCTGGCCTACGAATTTAACAGTGTTGCATGTTATAAGGATGACCACTCGTGGCTGGAAATTGCAGGCCCGATTGTAGATGTATTTTTTTCAACTAAATGTTACACATACGGCATATTTAACCCCTCAACACTGTGATGTGTACCCAGTACGCTTACTAATCTTCTCCATGCAAAAATTTTTCTCATTGAGATATTTTACTTTGAATTTAAACAAAATCCTGTTTTTTGAAGGTATTTAAATAGTAATTCGTACTTTGTTTTTCTGACTCCCAAGACAAAATTATTCGTTATTTTCCATTTAAAATACATTTGGAGCGGTATCTTGTATTTTAGTAGCATTTTTCTTTTTATGCCTGTAAAAAATAAACCACTGATGTGCTACACATTACAAAAGCCCTTGATGAAACGTCAAGCATACCCTGAATCTTATGAACTCGAGCCTTTCCTACGAATATAGGAGTGTTGCATATTATAAGGATGACAACTAGTGGCTGGAAAATGCAGACCTGTTTCTTCATTTATTTTTCTTCAATTAGAATGTTACACTTAAGGCATATTTGACCCCTCAAAACTGTGATGTGTACCCAGTACCCTTTCTGATCTTCTTCATGCAAAAATTTTTCTCATTGAGATATTTTATTTTGAATTTTAACAAATTACTGTTTTTTAGGAACGTTTTTTTCTTTCCAATAAATTTTCATTGTGATTTTATTTATAAAAATTTTATTTTGTAATTTTCCATGATTTACGGTTTCACACTGGTGAGTTGGCAAATTTGGTCTAAAAAGTAAACGCCTTCCTTCAACTGTAGTATTTTGAAAACTGCTGCCTACTCTGCCATAGAGACATAAAAAGGTGTCAACTCTTTAAGCATGAGATAAGACATCTTTCTTATTAGCTCACTGCCCTGTCTTTGTATTTCCCTTGTGTCATTACCTTGAGACCCAATATATACATGCAGCTAATAAACAACATGCACCAATACCACTATTTCTAAGACCGCGGCCAACACAGAAGAATATAAAACAAGTGAACACATTCAATTGAAAAGCAAATTGTTGCATGGTGATAGTTAGACATATTAAACTACAACACAATGATAGAATTATTAGAAACATATGAGTGAAGCAAGATTGAAGCAGATCAGTAATTGGTGGCTGAAGTGAAGGCCCGTCTATGTAAACCATTCACAATAGTTCAATTAATAAATACGAGAAAAGAACGTCTATGACACAATGCTTGAATTTGAAAGAAAGTCATAGAAATCGTTGTTTTTATTACAACTTATGTAATGATCTTTGAACAAAAACTTTTGAAAATAGAGAAGTGGGAATAAAATTTCAAATACTTAGAATTAAAAAAAAACACTAAATTTATTTATTGACAAACTAAGTATATTTTTATTATGCAAAATAATACATATCACCAACAAACACAAATATTTTGTTTATTTCAACCAAGTATGCTGCAAGCAAACATTATTAATTTTAGAAAAATTCAGAACCATTACGGACATTACAATTTAGAATGGACTCCGAGGAAGAGAACTTTGACAGAAAATTATGGTCATGCCTGCAACCAAAAATTGGTATGCACACTTTACGATCCCGATCTGCTAGCCAGGGCGTGTCCTTTTATGCTACCGCACTCCTTCAATATTCATTATGAAAATCGAAAAAAATATGACTTGATATGTACCTCATGAAAATATAAAGATGGCCCATCATCCCTATTGGCACTAAACTATCATTCATTCCTCGTTGTGAAGGCGAGAATCAACAATATACCTCCTCAGTACAGACATGCATGAGGCTGAATTAGAAATTTTGTAACATATATATAAATTATCCTGTCTGTGAGCAAACATGTTGCATGCGCAAAGGTGATTTATCTGAGCGAAATATTACAACTTACTTTACATGAATAGTGCCTCTAACTGTGTGTGTGGAAGTGGCAGTTGAGGTTAGAACTAACAGAGATCGGCATAAAATCAGCATAGAAAATATTTCTTAACTGCACGTGCACACATGTAGAAGTCAGAGCTGTTCCTTGGAGTGACGGACTTGCTGCAGACTATGCATGAATAGTTTTTGCTCACATGTAAATGTTAAATTGATATGATTCATCTCCTATGTGTGTAGGAATGTTTCTAGGTCGCAATAATAAGTTAGAGACTTGCTGCAGACGTACCAGAAATAAGGCTCCTCCAGCGTTAGTGTACTTATGTCTATACTAAGAGGCTCTTTGTCGAGAAAGAATTTCAAATTTGCCACACTAATGAAGTTTTTTTCCACTGTGCGTATGCATATGTGTCACTAAGATGCCCTTTGTCCAGAAAGACTTCCCACACTTGTAGCACGTATAACGTTTTCCTCGACTGTGCGTACGCAAATGTGTCACTAAGATGCCCTTTGTGGAGAACGACCTTTTGCATTTCTTGCACGAATAACGTTTTTCTCGACTGTGCGTACGCAAATGTGTCACTAAGATGCCCTTTGTCGAGAAAGACTTTCCACACTCGAAGCATGAAAAAGGCTTTTCTCCCGTGTGTGTTCGTAGATGACTAGCTAAGTGGCTCTTATACGAGAAAGACTTTTCACATTCGTTGCATGAATGACGTTTTTCTCCTGTGTGCGTATGCATATGTGTCACTAAGATGCCCTTTGTCGAGAAAGACCTTCCACACTCGAAGCATGAAAAAGGCTTTTCTCCCGTGTGCTTACGTAGATGACTAACTAAGTGGCTCTTATACGAGAAATTCTTTTGGCACTCATTACATGAATATGGTTTTTCTTTCGCATGCGTACGCAAATGTGTCACTAAGATGCCCTTTGTCAAGAACGACCTTCCACACTCATTGCATGAATAAAGTTTTTCTCCCGCCTCTGTTCGCATGTGTCTGTCGAGATTACCTCTCTGAGTGAAAGACTTGCTACCACATGAATAAGTTTTAATTCCTGCGTGTGTAAGACTGTGTAAGGTGAGGTAACTTTTCTGAGTGAAGCACTTGGTACACTCACTGCGTGAAAATGGTCTCTCTTTCTCCCTCGCACCCATATGATCGCATACGTTTCTATTACATGATGACTTTGAGGATGAACTTTGAGAAGTCGATTTCTCTTCAACATCGACGCTTCTCGTCACTTGTCTTATATTTTTCTCATCGCCTTTCCCCCCACTGGTTTTCCTGGGAAGCCCACTTTCCTTTTGCCTCGGCTCTAGTCTTTTTCTCACCACTCCACTTATGGTCTTGGAGGAGATAGGCTCGCAAGAACTGCCATTTACGCTTGAAAATACATCTTGGTTTGATGATTCTGCTACAGCAATAAAATTACGAGCATCAAAATGAGTTTTCGTGTGATCGATTAGATCATTTTTTTTCTTGAATCCATCTCTCCATTGAAAGCAATGATATGAATTTTCATTTGATCTGTGTTTGTTCCCAGGATTTTTGTTTGGGCAATCAAGTACCTCTTCTTTGTCTCCCATGACTGCCTCACAGCCACTCCTGTCATTTCCACAGATTCCGATACACCTAAGGCTATCCGTAGTATTTGGTGCAACAAAACCAGCTTCGTCCACTGCAACAGTCATTGTGGCTCTGCCTACGCTGCTTTTAAGTGATTCAATTTCTTTTGTATTACATAGTATATCATCAGGAATTGAGCAACATGATATCTCATCAGTATCAAGAGCGCCAAAATTTTCCAACTCTTTATCCCTAACGTTTCTTCCTATCCTTACTCGGGCTGCTCCAGTCTTGGAATCAATTTGTGCCACCAAAGATTTGGGACCAATACATTCATCATGGAGATACGAAGCTGATGATATTTGCGTGGGCATTTCTTCAGGAGCTGGGAGCCCTGTAAAAGAATTTCAAAATATAACTATAACATTCAAACACGAAAAACACTCATAGGAAAAAAATCGGAGCTTTCGAAGTGGTTACCTTTCTTCTCAACCAAAGAAACATTCTTCTGTTAAGAAAGCTTCTCATTTTTTGGTTGAGAAAGAAGGTTACCACTTTGAAATCTCCAAGTTTTATTTTTCTTGTGACAGTTCCTTTTTGTGTCTATGTTGTATATTTGTGGCATGAACATTGAATATATATGTCACATAAAAATATCCCAGGTTGGGCACATACAAAAGAAACAATAAAGATAAAAGCGTTCACAGAATTAAATTTTTGGTAGGACACATCCACCTTCCTCAGAGGTAGGTAGAAGACTAGGTTAAGGATGGGAGAGCTGAGGGAGAGGGAAGGGGAAATGGAGGGTAGGTAGGGTCCAAGGGGGGAAAGAGTGTGCTGAGGCAATTAAAGGGATTATCTGTCAACATTTAAGCCGGGAGGAAGTAATGCTTACAAAAAGCTATATGTAGGTTAAATCGGTGGAATGAAATTTAAGTGGGTGGTCTATGGGGGAAGGGAGGCCAAAACTGAAACATTGTAACAATCATTGAATTGACATTTATGGGTGGCTGTATGTTTTGCCACAGGGATGGATACAAAGTAGGAGGGAGTGTATGATGCCCTGAGTTTGTTGATCCTTAGGTTAGATTAAGGATTTACCTATGTAAAAGGAGGGAGAGTGATGACATTGAATAAGATAAATTACGCGAAAAATACGCAGAGGAAGAAGCATTCGCCTTGACCGGGATTCGAACCCGGATTTCACCTTCAGTGGATTTTTCGCACAATTTTTGCATTGCGGGTGACTCCGTAAAAGTTATCACCGTGGCTAGTCCCGGTATAATTAAATAAGTCTAGAGCAAACACCTCTCGTGTTCAAAGTTCGGGCTTTGCTCTCCGGCTGTGGCGCCATGCGCAAGACCAGTGCACCATGCGCATGTCACATAATCCAGTCCATACCACCTTGTCCGGAATAGTCCACAAATTTCCACAAGGGAGAATGATGCCTCGGTAGCTTAACTGGCTAAAGCACTCGGCCGGAAATCCAGGGATCTGGGCTGGAATCCCAGTCAAGGCGAATGATTTTTCCTCTGGTGATTTTTTGCTCAATTTGTGCAATGCGGGTGACTCCATAAAAGATATCACCGTGGCTGTTCCCGGTATAATTAAATAAGATAAATTACATATTTGGAAGTATAATAGGCCGCAGGAGGGTCGTAGACAAGGGGCGAGAAGACTGGGGACAGAGAGAGGGGTAAAAACTGGACAGGTTCTACTTTTAGGATGACCACAAGGCGAAGGTATACTATTGGGAGTAGTGGGTGACTTCTGTAAGGGTTTTGTCAAGCGAAATAAATCAGAAAGGTTTTCTGGTCACCTACAGGTGATAGTAGGGGGCTTGACGAAAAGATTGGCTGTAGACTTATTACTTTTTAAGATTGGGAAAAGGTCCTTAAGATGACTGCAAGGATTGTATTCCAGGGGAGTAAGTACAGTAAGAGATTAAGTACAGTAGTAATTCCACTCTTTTTCATTATTTCAGTTTAACCATTTCCCAAGCTATATTCAACAAAAAAATCATTTCTTATAGCTAGAGAAGTTATTCAATGAACCATGAAAACACATATAATAGCAAATACTTTAAATAAATTATAAAAAATTACCATTGGCCACCATCTTGTATTTCATACCACATTATAATTTGCACAGAGTTGGTCTGGTAGATAGTCGACCATTTTAGTTATGTTGTAGAATGTAACTATATTTTAGCATCAATGGCAGAATCGTGATGCATTGGGGAAAGAACAATAACTGATTTCTTTTTTTGGGGCAGTATAAAATGAACATACATTTCCTCTGGAAACCAAAAAGGAATGCATTCACTGCTCTGCTCTTGCAGGATAAAAATTCTTTCTCAATTTACCTACTACTTGTTATCAAACCAACGATTGTAAGCCTATTTCCACCAGCAAAGTTTTTGGTCAGGTCACAATGAACCAGTTTCACCAATAATATTCCTGTTAGCACCCACAACTGCTTCAACTAATCAAAAACCAGCTGAATTACTACTTCAGTACGGTCCTTTGGGCCATAAAAATAGATAAAATAAGTTCTATTAAAATATTAACTACCATGAAAAATGTCACACAAACAGGACCGCTTATTCCCATACTTATCATAGAAAATGATCACGGAACGCTTCCAATTCCAATGACTATTTTGCAATTCTTCTAATAGGACGATTCGCACACATCAAAACTCTACAGGCGAGCAACACACACTGTAAACACTCATGCATCGGCGAAGTTAAGAGAAAATGAATCCAGAAGAAGGATAATTTCAATATACTGTACTCATGGGAATCACCGCTCCTGAATTTTATGAGTGCGGCTCTTTGGCACTCACTGTGGGGAATAGGGTTGAGCTTTATCACTGGTAAAGCTAGAGCTTTAGGTTGCTTGCAGCCCCACTTAATCCCCTACGGAGGATGAAAGAAAGTAGGGCACTTATCGACGTACCCATAATAGTAAGATAAATGTGTCAAACATTGTTTCCCCATCAAAGTAGAAAAATATCATACAAATGCCCAACACACCCACTCATTTATATCCTCACCCAAGTCTCTGTCGTGAAGTGGTTATATTATCAATGAATTTGGTATTATGGGTACCTGGATAAGTGCCCTGCTTTCTGGCCTCCTCTGTAGAAGATGGTGTGGGGCTGCAAGGTGGGTGGGACCCTTTCGTGCCGGACATTGGGTGGAGGCGACGGACATTTTCATACGTAGAAGACCTGACAAAGAGGTATATTAGTGACAGATTTCGCAAGGCACACGACTGGACATCAGCTCTTACCGGCACGAGGGAAGAGGAGTGACAGCTGAGGCAGCAATACTCTGATGCATTCAGGCCCAGCCACAGACCCAGCTTAGCCAGTCCTTAGGGCTACCTTTCGGCAATTAAGCCTGACCCTCCCACTCATTTATGACCATCTTCACCGAAGGCATTATTTTAAAAGAGTGAACTATTCAAAATAAAATGCAATGTTTGGTTGAAAGAACAATGGTAATGCTATGAGTTGACTGTGGATGAATTCTATGACAGGGTCAGTGGCCTGGGTAAGGGACAGATGCTAGTTTAGCTAGGTCCCAAATCTGAGGGACGAAAATACCTTTGCAACTTGCCCCCAATGAAAAGCTCCATTAAAAGGTTAAAAACATTCTCATGGCTCTCATAGCACGAAAGCGTTTTCCAATTGTAGATGTCGGCAGGAAAGAATGAACTGCCTGAGAGTGGCCCTAAGGGTGAGAGCCAACGTCCCGTTATTTGGCTTGAAAAATCCACAACAGCTATAGTCGATGTTATGTGTTCTGCACATGAAAATGCCCGTCGGCTCCACCTGATGATGGCACTAAAGGGTTTAAAGGGAAAATGTGACTGCCCCAGAATTCAATATGGCGGCAATACGGATAAAACAAATAGTTAGAAACATTATCTAACTCAGAAAAATTACCATGAGACCCCTCTATCATTACTATGCGGAACTAGCATACCAAACTCCTAAAATTATGGGATGGAAATCAAGTTCGCCTGTTTCTCAGCCATACTGATTTCATTTCCGGGGCATTTATCCCAATTCTATATCGTGTCAATGATATTTTCTACCCCAAGGAGGCTTCAAACTTGATTCTCTGTTAAACCTAACAAAGGACCAACGCCAACCTCAGGAAAAAAGGGTGAATAGAAATGCACTCATTTAAAATATATTCACTAATTAAACTTAGCAATAAAAGCTTAGCTTAAACTAAGCAATAAAATTGACGTTGCAACATTTTATTAATTTTTGATTTATTGCGGTCTCCCAGACCGCACGTCACTGGTAGTGTAACAAGAATTGCACGTCACTGGTAAAGGGACAAAGGAAATTTTCCTAGCCATTGGTTCAAGTAGTTAAATATTCAAAATTTTCAGTACAACAAAAATTTTTGTTATGGAACACCATTAAAATACATACAGATGACTAAAACAGGTCCTTCATCCTTCACAATTGGTTACAATAGGGCCACCTTCAGACAAGACGAATTTTTGCCATCCTATGTTCTCGGTATGGTGCCCTTAAATCCATAGATTCATGTCGTCAGAAAGCCTCAATATAGAATTGCACATATTTCACTCTGTTTATGGTACTGTGCCGGGCCAGATTAAAATGGGTGCCGTGGAGACCATGGCAAGATTTGACTCCTTTGAAGCCATCCATACACAAATATGGTAATTTGAAAGCATGGTGCGGTGCCGTGAACATTGTCGTCCCATCTGAAAGCAGCCTAAGCTCTAACTATATACAGCTATTTTTATTTCTTGAGAGCAGTTACCCACTGCTTCCATTGTGGTCTCATGGCCCACTGCCTAACAAAATAACTAAAAAAATAGAAAATGTGGATAGATGACTAATCCAAGTTCTTCATCCTTTGCAATCAGTTACAGTTATGCCACTTTCAGAAGAGAAGTCATTTCGCTTTCCGTCCCCCATGGCATGGCACTGTGGAATCCAGCGTTGTCTCCTCTGAAAGCGGCCAGAATTTCATGGCCCGTCGAGGGCACAGCACCCAGCCAGATTGAAATGGGTGCTGTGGAGACCGTGGCATGCTCTTACTCATTTGAAGCCATCCGTAGAGACATATGATCATAGAAAGTGCGGTGCTGTGCCGTCTGATGGTAGTCTAACAAGGGGAGACCACGAAACTTGCTCTGCCTTTTTCAATGCCGTATTTTTTATGGCCTTTGGAATGGTGAACACATCCCTGAGCTAGTAGTGGTTCCGTTGAATGGGCCTTAATTTGGCCGTAATTAATTAATTTTCATGCGCTACTTTTCTTAAGCCGCGTATAGTTTCATAATCACCCAGGGGACCAGGGTTCGGAGCTTTGTGCTGGCTATATATTTTGTTGACTTCATTGTGATCATACGGTGTCAACTTTTTCGTTTATTTTAATTGCGACAAGCATAGACGTGAGACTATTTTTTATCATCATAATGGCGTTTAGGTATTTAAGCAGTGTCATTTCCAGCGCAGAGAAGTGAAGGCTCCACTTTCTACTCTCCTCAAAAACATACTGAAAGATTAGCGGGGGGCTAAAACAGTGGCTTTTTTTCTCGAAGAAATGACATTTGTTGGTGGGCATCTTGTTATTAATTGGAAGGGCTACGGAAGATTTTGGGAAGCGGCGAGCACAAGACACATTTGGTGTAATTGTTGCTTTTAACCCTCTAACAGGCACGACTTTTATTTCTACATAACCGGGCGAATGGCATACTTTGCCCATGTCATGTGCATATATGATAACACTCGATTTTTGTTAAAATTAATCTTTATTTGTAGAAATTAGTAAAATCTTGTACATTTATAGGTGAAACAGATATAAAAGTACACAGGTGGTAGAAGGCCGGTCGCGCGGCGTAATTTATACGCCACGTGTGACGGGTTCCTCTTGCTGATCTAAAAACATTAGCTACAATACCTCGAACTTTGAAAATTTGCAATATAGACAATCAAAGTACATTGTAGGAATACACGAGGCCATTATAGCCCAGAATATACGTATGATGTTGCAATCCTTGGTTTTTGAAGATTGACATATTTTATACGCCAGCACGCCCGGTCCAGGGTCATCAACTTTTATTTCATCCTATTTATTAATGGAAATTATATGGTGGGATAGGATGGTTGTTTTAGCACGTAGGTACTGTGTTAGTAAACTCCGTTTGGAGTAAAGTGAATTACAAGTGTTCCAGAAATATGGCATTTTGTAATCGTTTTGTGTTCTTATTAATTATGTCCGTACGTACGTTGCTGATCGCCGCCAGCCTTTAATGGCATGTGCTCTCGCAAGAGTGGTTTTCATTTTTAATGTAGAAGTTGATCAGTATAAGAAATGAAAAAATTAACATTTTGGCGAACACCAACCCTTGCTATTGTAGTCGTCGTATCTCCGTACTTGAAATGACACTGCTTAAATACCTATACGCCATTATGATGATAAAAAATAGTCTAACGTCTACACATGTCACAAATAACCTTTTCCCTACCGTACACGTATATACGTGTGGACGTTTCCTGACCCGGGAGACCACGGGCGTATATGTACGTGTGAGATTTTCCCGGTCAAGAAAATGAAACCCGTATACATATGTTTTCTAGCTCTCCCCCTTTCAGGATGGTCGTGGGTTTAGGTCGCCTTTGTCTTCGGACCCAACGCTTTGGGGTTTAGGATTAACCCTCCGAATCCGGGAGCAGGTACCCGGACCCTTCGTCTTTTAAAACCCCTCTCAGCGGTAAGGGACAGCAGTCATACAATTGTTTATAGAGTCAATTTTCGAAATAAATATTTGTTCATTTCTCAAGAAATATAAACTAAGAATTGAATTGTTTGTCTTTTGAGCAGTGTTTACAATTTTTAAACGAAATTCTACGACAAATATTAACTTATATCTCGAGTTATGTATAAACATCAACATGGAAATTGTTGCTGCGTCAAATGCTTTGATAATGGTCTTAGAACTTCGTTTAAAATTTGACAATGCTCAGATAAAAATGAGCAATTATATTCAATGTCTGTAACTTACGTGCAAGCAACAATTATCCATTTGCTAAATACATATAAGCAACACATAAGTTGACAGCGAATCAATGCCGCAGGTATGGTCGTAAACCCGGAAAGGAGGGAGCACAACTACTCTCGGAGTCCGAGATAATGTGGAGTCCCACCATGGAGGGGTCGAAAAAGGTTCAACGAGACCGTTCTTAACGAATGCCCTCCAAAACTGCTCCATACCACGAGAAAGAAAAGTCTCTTGGGGCTAGGTACAGCAGTCAAGCTAAGACGAAAACTCTGCGGTCTCGAAAAGGTTAAAATAAACGAAAAAGTTGATGCTGTATGATCACAAGGAAGTAAACAAAATATACGGAGCCCCGAACCCTAGTCCCCTGGGTGGTAGCCGTAAATGCTAACCACTACCCCACCTGACCCCCCTGCAGAATCACGCGACATTATGAAACTATACGCGGCTTAAGAAAAGTACCGCATGAAAATTAATTAATTACGGCCAAACTAAGGCCCATTCAACGGAACCACTACTAGTTCAGGGATGTGTTCACCATTCCAAAGGCCATAAAAAATACGGCACTGAAAAAGGAGGAGCAAGTTTCGTGGCCTCCCCTTGTAAGCCTTATCTGTATACAGCTATTTGCAGCCATTGAGATCACTTCGTGTCCACTGTGAATTCATGGGCCACTGTCAAATTCTCAATTCTTTCTAAGTCATAGTTAAAGTTGGCTAATTAAAGGATTAACAAGTACATTTTCCATTATTCTTGACATCAATTCCTCCATGCATGAAGTTATTTGTTTGCAACCCATAATAGTACTCACCGAATGCCTCTGTAGTAGAGTGCTGGGCCATAGTCAAGCTCTCAATTGGGTCCCCATCCTCGCCTGAATTAGGCTGGAAGCAATCATCAAGATACAAATCATGCATTAACAGTGGATTCAGGATATTTTTATAAATGATTGACTAAAAATAATTTATAAGACATGTAACATAAAAATTTGGTATTCCTAAGGAATATTTTCTGCACAATATAAATGTTTTTTCAACACTCAGAAAATTAAATATTTCACGCATTTCTTTCATCATGAAAGCAGTCTATGATTTATGTTACGGCTACTTTGCAATATTATCTTCATTAGATACCTCTGCAATTTATGTCTTTCTATTCAAACGATATCGTAAAAGAATTAAGTTTTCTTTGATAATGAAAGAACCGAAATAACATAATTGGAACTAAGTATCTGTGTGAAAAAAATATGATGTTGCCACATTTCAGAAAAAGATGTCCAAAACCAAATTTTTCGGTAAAATTGTCGAGATAATGATGAACAGCTCACATTCGTTAAGTGAAAAGTAGAAACGAATTATGATTTAAGTGCTCAATGTGAAAAAATATGACCTGTGAATGTTGAACTGCACTTTTAGTATAAAGCATTGGTCATATATGCCCATATAGTGGGTCATTTGTAGACAGCCCCTGATGGACTACATCACTAAAAAGTTTGATTGCAATCTGAGACCTTGTGTTTCTTAATGAGCTATGATTTATCAGCCTAGGATTTTATATCGTAAAATAAGCATCTTCATGAGATACGATTTATTGGTTCCAGGATTTTTCATAATAAAATAGTTATCATATTGAGATGTGATTTATCAATAGCAGAATTTAACTAGCTAAAATTAAAAGCAAGTACACTGCAACACTTGCAGACAACATAAAAAGGAAAAAAATGGCTTCTTTTTAGATAAGAATGCCTGTTTTCAGTTCTTAGAAACTTGGAGCAAAATGGGTTACACTGTCTGTAAATACTCCAGCATCATCGTAATTATTAGAAAAGGAATCTTGAAGAACGCTCACTGTACTTCCAACGAACAGTACCTATCACTGGGGATCCACACTCCTTTATTGCAGGAGCACAGCCTTTTGTTACCCACTGCAAGGAAAGAGGTGAGATTCTTCAATTGTATAGAGCTTTAATTCGCTTGCACCCTCAACCCCTTCCCTTGCAGTGGAGGCAAGAAGGCCACTTGCCAAAGTGTCAATAAAAGTACGTTGGAATAATAACATTTATGACAGACACACCCTCTTTCTTCATACAACCTTTGTACAGCTGAAGGTGGTCCAACTCACGGTTCACTGCATATGATAATAAAACTTACCAGCTTATCGTTCCTGGGCAGTAGGCAGTCTTGCACAGGAATGCATATTTCAGTGGTTTGGTCTTCTGTCTCCACAGAAGGCCCAGACTTGTTATCAGCTAATCCATCTCCTTCAATACTCTACAAAGAAGGTAAGAGTTATAACCAAACATCTTTTTAAAATCAAAATTTCCTTTTTTAACCCGGTAACGTATGAATTAAAAAGTTCATGCCATACTTAAGGCAATCATTTATGTAAATGTCAATGAAACTCTGAGTCATTAGGTGACAAATTTATTCTTTTACCACTAAGGGTTACGCCTGGCGGTACCATATGGTACCACCAACATACTTGGCACCATAATATCCGAATATATTAGGCTCACCTCAAATTATAATTATACTTTATACGAGATGTACAGGCTAAAAAAATCGTAATTACATAAAAAACCTTTGTACATATTAGCAATACATGGGGCGTAAGTAAAGAAAATGAAATGCTTGCTCTAAAATATTCCGTTTATTTTTTGGGCTAGTCGATAATTCCCAAATTTCAAACGGTTCTAAATGCCTTAAAAACAGCTTTAAAACACCTAAAGTTTTGGAAAATGTAATTAAGATGTTCTCCGCAATTTATATTTCTCATAAGTCCTGATAAATTACGATAAATAATTAAAAAAAGTTACGTTTAACATGGCACTACCAGCTGGTACCATTTGGTACCGCTAGGCGTTAACGGGTTAAATTAGGGCTCCTTATAATAAGGAATGAGGATTGGGATTGTCAGTTAAGGGAATGGGAAAAATAGATTCTCATTCCAACTCTTAATTTGCTTCTGCAAATATAATTTTCAGAGTTGTTCCTTATGAAAGGCCAAAATAACTATTTATTCTTATCTTAACTGTGGAGCCTTAGAATAGGAACCATTGATGTAGAACATATTTTCAATATATTTATTCTGTTCTGGATCTCTTTTAATATTCAAATATGAACTCCAAAAGAGAATATGTGGTGTTATATTTATGCAGAAAGAAAAGACACCTGAAAGTAACCTTCAATACTAAAATTATTTCATTCAACTGTTTTTTTAACTATCCCTAATATTATTATCCTTAAACCTATCATGTAGAAAATTATGTATCAGGTATGAAACCAAGTTCCTGCTGTCTATCAATAGGTGGCTGTGGGATCGATCACTGCTGGATTTCGACATACTTGAAACACCATGACTGAAGCTTAGACACATGGTGCACAAACTACTCAACAACTATGATGAGTTTGTCTCCGCAATATATACTTATTCTTGGGTGATAATTTCTAAGTTTGCGCCAATTAACCAGTGATCGCGGGAAGAGTTGAATATCTTCTTTCAATCAATGAAAATAGTAGCTGAAATGCATGGCAGCTCCAAAAATTTTATGGTGATGCTGCTCTAAGGGAAACAATATGCCATGATTGGCTGCATTGCTTCAAAGACAGGTGTTTCAATGTTGACAACTGTCCATGAGAATAAAGAACAAAAGCCATCAAAGAAGCTGAATTGGAGCCATTGCTCAAAGAAGATCAATGCCAAACTCAAAAGAGCTTGCTTTGTATTAGTTATTACCATAAAGCCATTTCCAAGCACTTACATGCGTTGGAAGTAATGCAAAACCAAGAACCTAGGGTCCCTAATTATTCGACAGCGATTCTACAGCATAACAATGCTTGAATTGGCATTGCAAAACCTGCTAAAATCTAACAGGAAAATCTCAAATGGCAAGACCGAACTCACACGCAGAATTTCCCCAACATTGCACCATCTGATAATTACTCGTTCCGTTCGATGGTACACGTTCTGGCAGATCAGCAGTTTCGCTCATTTGAAGGCATAAAAATAAATGGCTTGATTCATGGGGAGCCTCAAAAGATGAACACTTTAACCATTATTGTCTTATAGCTCTGCTACAGTGACCGGGAAAAATTGCAGCTAGCGATGGACAACTTCCTCCCTCTGACATGTCACCTATAAGAAATCCAGATAGTCCATTTCTATAGTAGGGTGAATCAAACCCATAGAATACATTGCCCACAGTTTTTTAATTATTAATCGCATCAGCCATTATAATACAAAATAAATAAATCTAGGGAATGAACATTTTAAAGTCAACATGTAGGTGAAAAAATTATTTCACCACAGAAATCTGCATAGAGTCGAATATATCCTGAAAAAAATCACTCAACAACAATAAACATTCCATTGTGACTTTAAAAAATGATATCTGCCCACATGCTTCAATCTAACTGAATAAAATTGATCAACAAAATAAAACATTATCCCATTTCAAATATCACGCAATTACTACACAAAATGATATCGAAACAAATAAAAAAAGGTTTTAAGGAAACAGACCTCAAAATAGATCATAAGAATCAAAAATCTATGCATGAACTTAAATGCATCTCGTTTAAGCCGATATATTTGCATATGTTTACATCCACATGAGGCTATGCTTGACAACTGATAAACTAACTTTTAGGTCTCTCACATTTCATTATTTAGTAGTAAATGGCTATGGATTTGTTTGTTCCTTTTCATATACTCCGGTTACCCTTTGGAATACTTAAAGAGGGAGTGTGGTACAGCCTAATGGATTTATTACCTTTATGAATTGATCAATGTTCAATATGAATGCCATACTTTCCTAGATATCATTGTTTAGTACACACCAAGTTTTGCCAGAAGACTAATGTCTTCAGTCGTTGCCACTGAACAAGCAACTGCAACATAAATAGCATCTTGCCAAGGATTCACAGAAAGGGAAAAACCGTTTGTGGGAAATTGGTCTTCTAACACTTTTACATAGACCACGTACAAGGGCCATTCATTCCCCCGATTATTTTAGCTTGACAAAAAGCAGCCTCAATTTACAATTGATCGTTAATCGAAGTGCTTATAAAGTTAATATGAGATTCAGCGGCATCAAGCAATAACACAATATTTTTCCTCCTCTTGAGCCACCAAGTGATTAATCTATCACCATATTCAGTTAATCGTTACAAATTTATACAATAACTATTTCATTCCGCAAACACTCGTTTCCCTTCAGTTCTTTCTGCTGTCGACACAACGCAGGGGTGTCACTTTACACTCACCGAAACTTATGATGTACCAGGCTTCTAATAAGATTAGAAAAAAACGGAAAGTACTCACCGTGCAGTAATTTCTCGGTAAAAGTTTTCTCAGAACGGCGTTTGATTCCAAACAAGTGTTTTTGAAAACACTGAATTCCGTGAGTTTCTTCAAACACAGTGGACACATGGTAGTGGGCAGGCCATCTCCCACAGCAACCTGAGATAGCAAAAAACAAGTAATTCGTCAACATAATTCGAAATTATCTGGGCAAACGCGACATGAAGTAACACCATTGTAAAAACATTGATAAGAAATAATATGTCCTTACTTGTAGACCGATTAAATCATGCAGGGCATCCTTAACAGTTGTTTTGCATTCTACTTCCGAATTGAATATGTTGTAATAATAACCATGATTCTTCCTACAAAGTCTGCAACGTTCATTCCCTGAATTCCTTCCCGACGAATCCGTGATAATTACAGTGGTACGACTCATTTTTTCACTTCAAAATCTCATGCAATCTTTAAATCATACCAATCTTCAAAGAAATCATCCACACAGCACTGACAACGATCACAAAATCCCAGAAGGAAACTACTTTCACTTGGATGATATGTGAAAACAATGAGGAGTGCTCAAGGAAAGGTCCATATAAGTCTGCTATTAATAAATCACCTCAAATACATATCACGATGCAACAGCATGGATAGAGGATATTATCAACAATTTTCATGATCATTTGACACGGTCACATCTGCGAAATAACCATATTATCGTAAGACCATGTATACAAGATTGGTTTAGAATCGCGGTTTTATAGTTGCTTTTTCTTCCGCTAAGGGCATACCTATAAAATAGGCCAAATATCCGTGTTTGAAGACCACTTGCTTTCCATTTGATACATCAAATGGTCATTTCATTTGAAATTCATCAATATTCCTTTTATTTACGGAAGATTATCAACTTTTTGTTAAAATTATATACATATATAAGACCAGAAAGGAATTTAAGCCCAATTTCAGCTCCCTTACAGTTACAATGCTTAACCCCCTTTTGTAAGCAAAAGGGTTTCAGAATTTCTTTATTTTGAAGTTCACTAATGTTTTTTCCAAAATAAACATGTCAGGACTCATGCAATAAAGCTCAATAATATATCAGTTTAAATTAATGCAAATGGAAGGATTCTTCATTTGTCGGTAGTAGGCCCACTGTATACTTAGTCTTCTCGTGGTAAGATACGCAGTTAAAGCCCTGAGTCTAAAATAATCTTTGCTTGACTGGGCTGTTGTAAACCAGGGTGTCAAAAGAGTATTTAAGTATTTTATGTCTATTTGTTGCAATGTGATTTTTAGGTGATATTTAATGTGAGCTTCTTATAGTCCCTTTTATTGTATATGTTTCCCTATTTTATATCGGACAAGATAAGCAAAGAGTGTTTTAGAGTCCAGTTTTGTAGCTGCAATTCCTCCCGCTAGCGAACCTTGTATACCATCGAAAAAGATGAATTCTTGCATTCTGGACGTAAACTGATATAATATTGAGTTTATTTGCATGAACTCCGAAATGCCTACTTAGAAAACCTTTTCTGAATTGCACATTAAAGAAATTTGGGAATTATGTTTGTCACCGAGGCCACCGATATGGCGCTTAAATTCCACTTCTGACCCAAAAATTAATATCAATAGTTATTCTGTTACTTTAAAACCATTTAACGGATAGGTCATATCACTTCAGTGAAATTTTCATGCATTTTGTCTAAGGGAAAGAGGCTAATATTTAAAGCATAAATACAAACTCTTATGATTTAAAGGGGGAAATTCGGCTTCTTGCAGATGTGTCTCTAGTGGTAAAAACCGCAACTAAGAATCCTTCTAACTAAGTACACTAGCTACACCATAGACCTTGAATATAGCTAGATGGAGCATGACGTCACGAACATGAGGGAGGGATGAGGCGGAGGTTGGTCACGTGCTATGTGGCAGATCTTCCTTAACTCCGCACGTTGAAACATGGTTCACTCGTGTTGTGCCTACGCTTGCAAAGAAAGATTTGTAAAAGGAAATGGAATATCTTTTCACAGGTGAGATAATATCGTTTCAAGGTCCATATTGTATATACTTTTCTGTGCGTAAATGATTGTGGTGGATTATATTGAGAGTTTTATGTATATTTTGTCACGGTGCGAGGATAGCATGAAAGGACTCACTTGCTCATCTCTCTGAATATTATCGCTAGCCAAATTTTTTATTTACTTCTTTTGGAATCAACTCATAGCAGTGTATTATCTTTTCTACGTACAATAGTTTTCCTAGTGACCTAGAACTGAAAAGGAAATGGATTATTGCGCTGAAAAGGGAGGGATTCGTGCCAACGCCATATTCCAAGCTTTGTTCAAAGCATTTTGCCAGGCAATGTTTTGTGCAAGAAAGATTCGGTGGCCGCTGGCTTAAGCCGGATGCTATTCCTTCACTATTCGAGTTTCCTCATCATTTGATGAAGAAAAATACAGAAAGGAAACCGCCGAAATCGAGATCGTTATTAAGCGATTCTACACCATGTGAAGCGTTACATCCGGACAGTTTTGGTAAGTTTTTATACTTATTACTCATCTTTTGGATTTATTCATTCCTTGCAGATCATAAAAAAGTTTTTCTCTTCTCAGAATCTGCACAATCCGATGAGATCAGACCACGTGGCGATGGAAATCCTCAAGTGGAATCACCTATACCAGGTAATAGTGTGGTAATTGATGAGCATGTTTTATTTATGTTTAATTATTGGTGTTAGCCATTGCTACGAGCATATTAAAAGGAAAATAAAAGAATAAAAAAATAATACGTTTACGTTGGTCCACAGTATATGTTTTATGTAAGTATTCACTAGTGTATTGCATAAATTGGAATTATTGTTTATTATTATCAAGTAAGGTCAACTTTGGCGTCGTGTGTATTGAATTTTCATAATTATCAAACGGGCTTACAGGAGTTATTTGCATATCATTGAGGAATGCTCATTCGGAACCCAGTAAGAGTTTGAAAGTATACGTACCGTGGAAAAGTACTAGGATTTATGATATGATATACATGGGTAACGTTAGTAAGCAGCTACAATATCATTGGGACGACTTGGGATGCTTCAAAATATGATTAATCTCCATCTATTAGTGTCATTCGGTGATGTCAGCCAAGCATATTTAACATCAGAATTATTGCAGTGAATTACGAAAACAACATTGCTGCTTATCTTCCAATTGGCATTTATTATTTGTTATTCTTGAGTTTACTGTTGTAGGTAAAATTTATTCAACAACAATGATTAGAGAGTGAAAGAGATTAATTTAACTCGAAATACCAACTCGGAATGCAATTCAATGCACAATAACAACATTGAATGGGTTAAATTTGATATATTGCAAGACGGTTGTAGCCAGGATTTGATTTGTATTATGTATTAATAATAATTGTGAAGTTAAGATAGTAATTGTTTGGTCAACAATGTATTGGTGGCAGTTGTTGATTAAATTTATGAAACAAAATTTTGTTGGTGCTTCAAATTGGTAGGATTGTTATGAGAAATCTTCAATAATGTCTAAGTTGGCTTGTTAGGTGATTAATTTGTTTCTATTCTGTCACTAAATACCTCATTGCTGATGATCCATTTGTTCAGTTATGGACTTACTTTATTCTCATTTAGTGGGATTGTTATGAGAACTCTTCAATAATGTCTAAGTTGGCTTGTTAGGTGATTAATTTGTTCCTATTCTGTCACTAAATACCTCATTGCTGATGATCCATTCGTTCAGTTGTGGGCTTACTTTATTCTCATTTAGTGGGATTGTTATGAGAACTCTTCAATAATGTCTAAGTTGGTTTGTTAGGTGATTAATTTGTTTCTATTCTGTCGCTAAATACCTCATTGCTGATGATCCATTCGTTCAGTTGTGGACTTACTTTATTCTCATTTAGTGGGATTGTTATGAGAACTCTTCAATAATGTCTAAGTTGGCTTGTTAGGTGATTAATTTGTTTCTATTCTGTCACTAAATACCTCATTGCTGGTGATCCATTCGTTCAGTTGTGGACTTACTTTATTCTCATTTAGTGGGATTGTTATGAGAACTCTTCAATAATGTCTTAGTTGGCTTGTTAGGTGATTAATTTGTTTCTATTCCGTCACTAAATACCTCATTGCTGATGATCCATTTGTTCAGTTGTGGGCTTACTTTATTCTCATTTAGTGGGATTGTTATGAGAACTCTTCAATAATGTCTTAGTTGGCTTGTTAGGTGATTAATTTGTTTCTATTCTGTCACTAAATACCTCATTGCTGATGATCCATTCGTTCAGTTGTGGACTTACTTTATTCTCATTTAGTGGGATTGTTATGAAAACTCTTCAATAATGTCTTAGTTGGCTTGTTAGATGAATAATTTGTTTCTATTCTGTCACTAAATACCTCATTGCTGAATATCCATTCGTTCAGTTGTGGGCTTACTTTATTCTCATTTAGTGGGATTGTTATGAGAACTCTTCAATAATGTCTTAGTTGGCTTGTTAGATGAATAATTTGTTTCTATTCTGTCACTAAATACCTCATTGCTGATGATCCATTCGTTAAGTTGTGGGCTTACTTTATTCTCATTTAGTGGGATTGTTATGAGAACTCTTCAATAATGTCTTAGTTGGCTTGTTAGATGAATAATTTGTTTCTATTCTGTCACTAAATACCTCATTGCTGATGATCCATTCGTTCAGTTGTGGACTTACTTTATTCTCATTTAGTGGGATTGTTATGAGAACTCTTCAATAATGTCTAAGTTGGCTTGTTAGGTGATTAATTTGTTTCTATTCTGTCACTAAATACCTCATTGCTGATGATCCATTCGTTCAGTTGTGGGCTTACTTTATTCTCATTTAGTGGGATTGTTATGAGAACTCTTCAATAATGTCTTAGTTGGCTTGTTAGATGAATAATTTGTTTCTATTCTGTCACTAAATACCTCATTGCTGATGATCCATTCGTTAAGTTGTGGGCTTACTTTATTCTCATTTAGTGGGATTGTTATGAGAACTCTTCAATAATGTCTTAGTTGGCTTGTTAGATGAATAATTTGTTTCTATTCTGTCACTAAATACCTCATTGCTGATGATCCATTCGTTAAGTTGTGGGCTTACTATATTCTCATTTAGTGGGATTGTTACTGAATTGAAAACTGGCTGAATTGAAAACCTGCAGACACATCACACACATTTTATGTTAGTAGTGCTAATTCTTACATTAGAGTGATATATGACATTATGCCTAGAGTTATCATGATTCTCTTTTCATTGCTAGGACCCTCCAGAGAGAGGAAACGACCTCTTCGGTACCTGGGCGACTTCTCAGAGGTTGAGATGACGTCGCCTACAAAGGCGAGAAAATTTTTGACTCTTGCAAAGGATCAGATTGAATTGCAAAAGAAGAGGATTAAATATTTGCAGACAAAGGAATCAAGGCTGAAGAAACAAATTGATTCTCTTAAGTCCCTTTTAAATGATGTGAAGGGGAAGTTTAATATGAGTGATGGTGCTTGCTCCACTCTAGAGGTAAGATTGACTTAGCCAAAAGGCTCTGCTTGGCCATTGATGAGTAGACTTCTACTTCGTAAATGATTTTTGCATATTTTGATTTTTGATGTGGAGGTTTTTATTCAGTGGGTAACTAACTCCTCTTTGCATTACAGACGTCAGTCCCAGCATGTGTGAAGGAGATGGTTTGCAGAATGGAGCAAGGTGCTTCTCATGCAAAGTATCCGGAGGAGCTGAGGAGCTTTGCATTGACCCTGAACTTCTATAGCGCCAAGGCATACAATTATGTTAGGAGTACTTTCAGCCTTGGTCTCCCTCATCCAGCTACTCTGAGAAAATGGTACAGTGTGGTAGATGGTGCACCTGGCATGACCTCAGAGGCATTAAGTATGCTGAAAATGAAAGCAGATGAGGCAAGGCATGAAGGTAAGAAGATATACTGTGGGCTGATGTTTGACGAAATGGCAATACGGAAGCACGTGGAGTGGGATGGCTCGAATTTCAGTGGCTACATTGATTATGGAACCAATTTAGATGATGACGAATTACCTGTGGCAAAGGAAGCTCTGGTCTTCATGGCCACATGCCTGAATGGAAGCTGGAAGGTACCAGTTTCGTACTACTTGATTGATGGACTCTCTGCCTCAGAAAGAGGTAATTTGGTGCATAGAGTTATTGACGAGTTAAGTGAAACAGGTGTTGAAGTTGTCTCACTTACATTTGATGGGACCAGTACTAATCTGGCCATGGCGAAGTTCCTTGGGGCATCAATTGACCCTGAAAACCTGTCCTCGGAATTTCAGCATGAAGGTACAGGTAAAAATTTATATGTACTGCTAGATGCATGTCACATGCTGAAACTTGTCCGCAATACTTTGGCAAGTAAAGGATGCATTGTTGATGCTGAGGGAGGATTAATTAAGTGGGAATATATTGCTGCCCTACAAAGGTTTCAAGCAAATGAAGGGCTACATGCTGCTAATAAATTGAAACCTGAACACATAAATTGGTTTAGGCAAAAGATGAAAGTTAAAATTGCTGCTCAGACGCTAAGCAATAGTGTTGCGACAGCCTTAGAGTACCTAAACAAAGATCTAAAGGTGGAGGAGTTTAAGGGATCGGAAGCCACTGTCAAATTTATTAGGTACTTCAATAACTTGTTTGATGTTTTAAATAGCAGAAATCTGCTTAGTAAGGGATTCAAGTCGCCTATTAAAATGGCAAATGTAAGTAAGGTGATGCAGTTTTTTGATGATGTATCAGTTTACATCAAAGGGCTGAAGCAGACAGCCAATGGGCCACCACTGTTATTGTCAAACAGGAAGACAGGGTTTTTGGGTTTTTTAATGTGTATTGACAGTGTCAGAAAATTGTCAGTGAAGTTGCTTAGCGATCCCTTTGTTTCATTTATTTTGACTTACAAAATGAGTCAGGATCATTTGGAAACTTTTTTCTCTGCCATAAGAAGCCGGGGAGGGCACAACAACAACCCAACTGCTAGGCAGTTTAAAGCAGCGTACAAACGGATCTTGGTCCATAATAATGTCAAATGTTCCCTGTATGCAAATTGCTTGGCCATTGACAAGACAAATATTCTATTTGTCTCCTCTGGCATTGCAAGTGGTAACCCACATATGGAGATGATCAATAAATTTCATGGGGAAAATGGAGTGAATACAAATATTCTTGCTATTGATGATGATCATCCTTATGCTAGAAATTGTTCGCTGTCATCTCTGAGCCAATATGTATCAGATGTGGTTGAATACATCTCTGGCTTTGTTCAGAAGAAAATTTTGAGCATTTTAAAATGTGAAGAGTGTCTTCAAGAAATTGAGGTCAATCGTGTGCCTGCAAGTGACAGTTTCTTAGCTAGAAAGGATAAAGGTGGCTTATTTGTGCCTTCTAAAGACATTGTTAAAATATGTAAGGTTGGTGAAAGAGTATTTAGAGTGTATGACGGCATGGGAAAAATCACTAAACGGTGTATTCTACCTATTTTAATGACTGAATCCTTGTCACAGGTCACTGATGTGTTTTCCAATCTGAGAATTCACATAACGGATCACTCTCTTGAGGAAAACCATGTGAACAATTTAATTAGAGCTGTGCTTCTGGAATATTTTAAAATACGGCTGCATCACAAGGGACAGCAGCATGCCTCAGAAATGAGACACAATTATGTCCGTAATTTGAACACGAAACTGACCCTGTTCAAAGGTCATTAAATTTTGGGTGTTTTGTGTGTGTACATATATAATGCATTTGACATGGCTTTCCAATGTACATATTCTTGTATCTGCTAGCCTCTTTTGTGCCTTTCTTTTGAGTGCTTATTTTTGATATGCTTCTATTAGTGCTGAGTATTGTGGGATGCTCAAGTCATTCGCTATGAAGCTGCATTATTATATTGTTCATGTGCCTTTCTTTTGAGTGCTTATTTTTGATATGCTTCTATTAGTGCTGAGTATTGTGGGATGCTCAAGACATTCGCTATGAAGCTGCATTATTATATTGTTCATGTGCCTTTCTTTTGAGTGCTTATTTTTGATATGCTTCTATTAGTGCTGAGTATTGTGGGATGCTCAAGTCATTCGCTATGAAGCTGCATTATTATATTGTTCATGTGCCTTTCTTTTGAGTGCTTATTTTTGATATGCTTCTATTAGTGCTGAGTATTGTGGGATGCTCAAGACATTCGCTATGAAGCTGCATTATTATATTGTTCATGTGCCTTTCTTTTGAGTGCTTATTTTTGATATGCTTCTATTAGTGCTGAGTATTGTGGGATGCTCAAGTCATTCGCTATGAAGCTGCATTATTATATTGTTCATGTGCCTTTCTTTTGAGTGCTTATTTTTGATATGCTTCTATTAGTGCTGAGTATTGTGGGATGCTCAAGACATTCGCTATGAAGCTGCATTATTATATTGTTCATGTGCCTTTCTTTTGAGTGCTTATTTTTGATATGCTTCTATTAGTGCTGAGTATTGTGGGATGCTCAAGACATTCGCTATGAAGCTGCATTATTATATTGTTCATGTGCCTTTCTTTTGAGTGCTTATTTTTGATATGCTTCTATTAGTGCTGAGTATTGTGGGATGCTCAAGACATTCGCTATGAAGCTGCATTATTATATTGTTCCTGTGCCTTTCCTTTGAGTGCTTATTTTTGATATGCTTCTATTAGTGCTGAGTATTGTGGGATGCTCAAGTCATTCGCTATGAAGCTGCATTATTATATTGTTCATGTGCCTTTCTTTTGAGTGCTTATTTTTGATATGCTTCTATTAGTGCTGAGTATTGTGGGATGCTCAAGACATTCACTATGAAGCTGCATTATTATATTGTTCATGTGCCTTTCTTTTGAGTGCTTATTTTTGATATGCTTCTATTAGTGCTGAGTATTGTGGGATGCTCAAGACATTCGCTATGAAGCTGCATTATTATATTGTTCATGTGCCTTTCTTTTGAGTGCTTATTTTTGATATGCTTCTATTAGTGCTGAGTATTGTGGGATGCTCAAGACATTCGCTATGAAGCTGCATTATTATATTGTTCATGTGCCTTTCCTTTGAGTGCTTATTTTTGATATGCTTCTATTAGTGCTGAGTATTGTTGGATGCTCAAGACATTCGCTATGAAGCTGCATTATTATATTGTTCATGTGCCTTTCTTTTGAGTGCTTATTTTTGATATGCTTCTATTAGTGCTGAGTATTGTGGGATCCTCAATACATTTGCTATGAAGCTGCATTATTATATTGTTCATGTGCCTTTCTTTTGAGTGCTTATTTTTGATATGCTTCTATTAGTGCTGAGTATTGTGGGATGCTCAAGACATTCGCTATGAAGCTGCATTATTATATTGTTCATGTGCCTTTCTTTTGAGTGCTTATTTTTGATATGCTTCTATTAGTGCTGAGTATTGTGGGATGCTCAGGAAATTTGCTATGAAGTGCATTATTATATTGACCTAGTGACTTTCTTTTGAGTGCTTAAAATAAATTGATGATTGTATTTTACTGTTATTCATAACAAGCTTCTGTGGAAATTAAATCTCATATTAATGCAATATATTGCCTATCTGATTTCTCTAAGGACTACATCCACCTACCTCTCAAATGCTCGGAATATCTTAGAATGTACTTTTCATCTTAATTTAATGTAAAAAGGAGCCATTCCAGGATTCAGGAAAGGAAAATACAATTATGCATTGGATGTTTAACCTTATATCATAGGCATTAAGTTTAGATAGAGCAAGCCTGTTAAGTCTAATATATGTGCCTATATGTACTGAGAACCGGATATTATTTTAATCTTTTCCATAAAGCATTATATTCTTAGTTACATGCATCATACTATGCAACCTTGGACAGAAGAGGCTACTTACATGGTTTCAAGTAGGATTGGGGAAGCTGCTCAAGTGATAGATTTATTTATTAAATGGACTTAAAGGAAAGGAATGCATGGAACAGGTGAAGAAGGTGTGAAAAGATGGATGGGGTTGTATCCCCCCCGCATTGCGCCATTGCTTCCGATAATACGTGAAGGTAAATTTCTTCAGTGCCTCTGATTGAGGAACCATTATGAGAAACAGCTGGTAGGTGGTCATAATATGTACAAGTGGTGCTTTTCTTTACGTATGAGTCATTTCCATATCTAACATTTCATTAAATTTAGGACTGCTTAGTCCCTATTATCGTAATATTACCAGCCTTAAATACCCTTTTCTCAGGCGTAACTTGATGGTACTCGCATAGCATTATGAATGAGAAGGAGTAAGTTCATAATTTCACCTGCAGATACTGCCCAGGTCATAATCATCGTCGCCATATTATCCATTTTTCTCCTCTCTACGCTCAAAAATATAGTAAAATATGCTTGGAAAAGAATAAATTTCACCATTAATGGGAATCCGTTATCCTTTTTGTATGTGAGACTACGTTATGACATGAGGTAATCGGCAAGGAGTTTCTTTTTAAACCCCGCGAAAAAATCGGTATTTTAAGGTAATTAGAAACTTTTTTGATCCGCATTAACCGAAATGCTTCATTTTATTATTGTATAATTAGCAATTCTTCATATTAAAGGTAAATATTGATATCGCTGAGCACAATATTCTTGGTTTTTATGCCGATGCGATTAAAAAGATTTGAACGCCGCCACTTTTTTTGCCACATAGCACGTGACCTCATGTTTCCTTCACCGCCCGCCTATGCTTCAGTAGTGGAAAGCGCCATCTAGCTATATTCAAGGTCTATGAGCTACACTAGTTTTTTCATCTATGTCTCATATTATCAAGTGGTGTTTACGTGTCAATGAGCGTGAGAATTGTTGTGTATATTGTGTTCAAGCTGTTGCGATGTAACTTATCTTTAAGTTGAGTAATTAATTGTTTGCTTTATTAATCATTTCGTTGAGCATTTCAAAGTATTTTCATGCATCATCGCAGTGAATGTAGTTTACCTATGGGAATTTGAGATCTGTGTCAATGCTGAGCTGTTTGTTTCGTTGACGATTGACCTGAATTGAAGGTTGAAGGAGGTATTACGGGGAAAACATGAGTGTTACTGCTGGAAGGAATTCCGAGGGTACTCCGTGCAGGCTTTGCATGAAGAAAAATGATAATTATTATTACAATATATTCACCTCAAATTTGGCGTCCACAATGACTGTAGAAGATGCTATTCATGAATTAGTCGGTTTAAGGGTAAGTTGACAAGTACATTATATCGATATGGTGGTTTTGAGTAATTTGACCGGTGCGGAGAATTTTTGTGTGCTCCTCTTTGACTTCAAACGCTCATATTTTGGAAAATACTTGCAATGGGTCTGTAATATTTTGGATTTTTCTTAACTAAGGTTGACATTAGAACAGGGAAAAAATAATCAAAATCTAAGATGGTGGGCATGGGACCCTGGTTGAGTTGACATGGAATGACCCTATTCGTTGTCGTACTTCTACTTTAATTTCGTAGTACGAACATATTTTCCCATATAATACACAATACACACTTAACGTATAGCGTGTTGGTTGCTACCTCAGGTTGCTGTGGATGATGGCCTGCCCTCCGCTCTATGTCCTCTATGTATGGAAAAGCTAATTGAATTCAGTGATTTCAAAAAGATTTGTTTGGAATCGGACGCAGAACTGAGGAAGTTTTCGTCGAGAAATTATTCCAGGGTGAGTGATTTTCCTGTTTTTCTCATTTCAGTACAGTTGCTTGGCTAGTTTAGGAGAATCTGAAGTGTTTATTATGGATGTTCGTCGACAGTCGTTAGAAATCTAGGAAGATTTATTTATTCACGGATTCGACTTTTTGCAACTGTAATTTGAATAAAGTAACTGAAATATGGAAATTAATCATCGTGGACATTTTGTAATTTTTCATCTTAAAGACTTAAAACATGACAAATAAGAGGCACTAGAACAAAACTTCGAAAAATACCAGAAAGCTCTTGTCATTTTAATATTTGTTGTATATAGGTGAGTGAAAATATGTTTACATTTGTCTGATGTAAAGACAGGGTAGGATTTTACATTTCTTGAATTGCAAATAGTTATGCCTAAAATTTTGCGATCAAATGAAATTCGATGTGTTGGTCACAGATCTCTTTTTAGTTTAGAAAAATATCTACATTTCACTGTTCAATGGCGTTGATTTTCTTGCCTTCAGTGGCTAAAAAAATCTTTCATATCTATAATCAAGTACCTTACTTGTTGCTTTGTAGAAGTACCATAAATTGATTCGAAAATAACAAATGGACTAAGGAAGGTTACTCTGTAACTCATTGCCATGCATATTCAGAGGTAATTGTATTTTTTGTACGCGTCATGGCATATCCCCATACAGCACAAGCAGTGCGAAACCCGTGTAAAATCGTGATAAAACACGGGTAAAAACTCGTGTATATCTCGTTTCTACTCGTGTAGGACTGGTGTAATTGCGGTGTATTTCCGGTACTATGTCCGCTATTTCTGGTGTATACACGAGTATTATCCGTATATTATTCCCTAGGTCCCACGTAGTACCACGGTTCCCGGGGGCGACGCCACCGTCGCAACATTGAGTTACTTTCAAATATGGCCGCTAGATGGCAGTACTATCGCTGCAGCCAAATCGATTGGTCGATTATATCGAGCTATCCATAGGTCGCTCTTGGCGATGTATATCGACTCATCGATAGGTCGCTCTTGACAATTACTCGAACCTGAACGATTAGGATGAAAAAATAAACATTGCTATTCCACAGATCAAAAAATTAAACTTTGCAATTACACTGATTTCTGTGGAATTACAAAGTTTAATTTTTTATCTGTGGAATAACAAAGTTCAATTTTTTATCTGTGGAATAACAAAGTTCAATTTTTTATCTGTGGAATAACAAAGTTCAATTTTTTCATCCAAAATGTAAATTCCATGAAGTATCTTTAGGGTGAACTTTATAACCTAATAATATATTCTGTTGAAAGAAAAAGTTTAATTTTTTACCCAAAAAGATTGTTAAATTCAATGAACTATCACCAGAAACCACCTATGACCCCGAATGCATAAAAAGCGGAAGCTTGTAGTTTACCAGTGAGTACATTTAAAGTGGTGCATTTCGAAGGCTGTACCACAATGTTTTTTCATTGAAAGAAGTTCCTTCAGCATTCCTGTAAACAAACGTGACAAGGTGATCCTCTCAAAATGCACCATTTAATGTGATCTGGTGTTTAATACACAAAAGCAAGTAGTAGAATTCACAATCAATGCAACCCCCTAAACTTACAATTAGAAGTCAACTAAAATTATCCTGGATCTATAAGTTTCTATAGATCTAGACCCTATAGACACTTACTTCCCCCGAACTATTAAATTAAAATCCCAAGTGGTTGATTTTGCTCCCCAGGGGGCAAACAATGCATACTTACCCAACTCCCCTTGGTTGCCACTGGCGTCTGACATCTCATGGATGAGGAATGCTTACCAATCCTAAGCATGAGGACTTACACAGAAAAACTCACCCATTAATGATGGTGATCACTGAAGAAGCCCACCTAATGCTAGGTGACTTATTTCAACAAAGTAAATGGGAAAACCTTTCAAATGCAGATTAAAAATTTAATGACACTTCAATTTAAGAAAACATTTATTTGGGCACTATTAGGTGAATGGCGGAATACAAAACAAAGCATACAAAAAACAGAATAAACAAAGCATACATGAGACTTCATTCGTATCCCCAGCAATCAAGAGACTTAAAATCCCTAGTGAATTACAGTCGGTCTGTGAAACTTCATTGTGGAATGAACCACTCACTATCAAATACTCAGTAGCATCTACAATCACAAAAAGGGCTTCATTAATAGGAAAAACCATACTCGTGATCCCATACCATCAAATACAGAAAGAACAATCAAAAGAATTTAACTTTTATGTAAACACGAGAACCATACTATCACCTGCAGAGACAAAGGAAACAGTTTGGTTATATAAGAGTGAAAAGAGTGCCATGACAATGTCAGCGATTCAATGAAGATAATGATTGTGAATCTTTAATATATGTACTAGAGAGAAATGAAACAAGAGCTCAACAATTGTTACTTCCCACTGACAGGTAGAAAAAAACATGATTTTATCAAATAGTGCAAACATTCCACATAGTTTTATCAATATTAACCCTTCATCATTACGGTTATTTGGCCTCCTTAAGATATAAAGGATTACTAACCCAGAGAGACTAAATCTACTAATGCTCTGATAACAGATAGGCAAATGAAGAACTCTCCGCAGATTGGCTCAAAAATTTCATGGATAAAAAAAATCAACTATGAAAGTTCATGTGTAATTGATTATGGACAACCATAGAAGTCAAATCTCTCTTGATAGCTATGAATTCCATAGACGTAATCATGTTCATGTTGTCTTTATACCCCCGCATAATCACTGCCTTTGGATTTTTTAATGATTCTCTCAAGAAAGTGTTTAATTTACAGTGGGACAGGCCCTTATGGATTAATGACCTCCAGAAGATTTCAGGAAACGACATAACTTTGACCCAGAAAAAACTTTCATCCTTATTGCGACATTCATGAAGCGTATATTAAGATCCCAACAATGCAAAATGGTGTTTCAGGATTCAGTGTAGCAGAAATCTTTCCCTTTATACCGGAAGAGTTCAATGACGTGGACTTCATCTTTGAAAAAGCTATTCAAACACAAATCATCATTGACCCAGAGAATGTTGACGAATCAATGAATGACGAAACTGATCACAAACACTATGATGCTGTCAATGAGCAGCCATCAAAACCTTAATAAGACATGTGTTGAAACTTCGAATCTTTATGGGTATAACCCAAAGGATATTGCTTAAAAAAATTGAATCCAAGAAAACAGCCAGCTTAAATTTATCAGAGCTGTACGAAAATCCTGTTGGTGGTACTTCACGACCTAATTCGACACCCAAGTCAGTCCCGGAACCTACTCAAGCCCATCTCATTTCAAAGAAACCGTTGAATTGACATATCCTCCGCAAAAACCACACAGTGACTGAAAATAAAATCTAAGAATGGACAGAAAGCAACACTCAATAATTAGGACTTCTACTCCTATGAAATTGGTATCAAAGTGAGTATAGAGAAATAAATGCACGTAAACAAAATTGTAATTAATTTTCAAGTACTTCAATGAAAAATGTAACTAAATATGTAAAAAATCATAAATTTAAATATGTCTTAAGGAGTCAAAATTGTTCTGGTCTACCATACCATGCTAACATGATTTTATCTTCGTACTAGCACTCATCAATGCCGAATCATTCCTGAAAAAAATTAAAATCATTATTATTGTTGAAGTAGCAAAGCTATCAATCACTTCATCTATGTGCTAATACCTCTTAATGCAGAAGCAATACTTATAGCATATGAACTATCTTTTTCACATACAATGACGAATGACATTGCAAAGCCTACAACTAGTAAGCGTTCCAACAAAGATGCCATGATGAACGCAACAAAAATTTAGAAAATATGGAACCTGGTGCAAACTGGTCTAACAAACAATTTTATACTACCATATTTAGGCATCATGTGAAACTAAGTGCCAACATTTTTCCCTCCATGAGATATAACTTTTGAATAAGTATTTGGTACCTGTATTCCACATCACGCCACAGAGTATGGTCTATACCCTTTTCACCAGACTCCTTCCTACGGCCAGCTTTGAATGTTTATCCTCCTCCATCAAACGACCATAACCAATGTTTCCAATGGAGCTTCCTAGATTTATAAATGCAAAGGACACATTAAAACATTTTTATGATTGTATGGTCTCAAAATTATTTCTTTACACCATGCACCATGTCATGCCATCACTTAGATAAATATTCACAAGAGAAAACGAGACACAGTGATATATATAAGAAATGGTATTTTAGTATCTCAGTATAGTTTTTATTAAAAATATGAGGAGCACGTCTAGTACCACACCAATTAAAAAAGTACAGTCATTTGCAGCATGGCTGATGTCTCTCCCTACATATAATATTGAAATCTAACCAACTCTTAAATATATATGAACTGAAATATGTCCTAATCATCAGGAAACAATCCTCTTGTCGTGAACTTTCTATCTTTAACAGAGCAGAAGACTCTATAGAGTATGCCGTGACCTTTGCTGGCTCTTGAGTGAGCATGCCTCAGAAAATACTTTTTCATTATACCAGCCTCAGTCTTGCCTCCAATCCTATTCATAGTATTCTCATGCGGATGAGACTAAGTTACAAGTAGTGAGTCCATCTCCACCCACCCTTCTCTAAAATGAGTACACTTGAGTGTTGAATTAATTTGATGATATTTTTACTAAATCTAAACTCAAGAAAAAGATAAATGGAAAAAAGTGTATATTGACAGAGGGCAACATTTTGATATACCACACAGTTACATTATTTTATTTATATTTCTTAGAACTTGAGGAAGAAGAATGAGAAAGATCAAATTTATTACAACATAAATTGCACTGTTTTGGTGTAGTTGGATGGCAGGTAATAATGGACACAAAAATGGGGCGAAATATTTGTATTGATGTTTGGAACTCTAAAAGTTATAAAATAAAACAAATCAGTGAATTTGATCTCATCCAACAATATGCCATTTAAGTTGAACATTCCAATTTGTCTTCTACGATTTGAGGGAGCTTGCAAATTCAATTAATGCACATATATATAGCATCCTGGGTCTTTATGCAGTATTTTCTCAATATTGTAATCAAGTAATTTACGATACTTATTTTGGATCCATTCAATGTGTGTATGAAAATGTGGATTAAAAATCATAAAACCATACTCCAAGACAACTTACCAATATAACAGAGCAGTGAAATGCAAATGAAGACCATGAAGTAGACTGATTAAGATTATTAATGAGCCATTTACATCCCTCCAATACACAGGCATCATATTACTCTGGTGAAATTCAATAAACGCGAAAATTATTCTAGACTATGAAGGCAAGGAAAGAGCAAATTTGAGATTTTAAAATTTTCCGAATTTAAAACATTTAGAGCGTAAGGGATGGTAAAAAAAATGCTGGCACGAGATTGTAAATAAAAAAATAATTAACACCTTTCTATCAGGATTATTTTCCGAGTGTTACTGCGAAATTAACGAAATATAATTAGCTTATATTATAACATATATCACCGTAACAAATTATAATTACAGCAACGAAAAAAGCTTTCATTTTTTAACCATTCACGAGCATACTAACCGCGACGTTAAAGCATCGTGGCAATATGCTACACACTAGCACTCATATACTTGATTCTCCGAAATATCAATTGAAAAATCCGGACCAAACAGCCCAATAAAATCACCAATTGACGCCCAAAAATATAACACAAATAAATCTCCCGGCAAACATATGAATTGCGTCGAATAACGGCTCTATATGTTTAAACCACACGGATGAGCAATGATGAATTAAGAGCCAACAAAAACTCAGTGGATGAAACAGTAGAATAATATATATTTTCGCAATGGCTAAGAAAAGGGAAGGCTGACAATGAACCTTCGGCCATTTTCATGACGCCACGACCTCAGGGAAAGCAACACATTTGTAAAGTTAACTACGAATGACAAATAAATGTGAATCGAAATCAAAGCAAATTGAAACCATAGAATCAGCCAAGAACCTTAACATAGTTACTTAAAGGGTACTTGGAATTTTGACGCTCAAAGATTTATGAAAAATATACCTATCACCGGACGAAGATAGCGTCGAAGTAGAACCGAAGACGAATACCGCCGAATCCCAGCTGTATTTGAAGTATTTATATCACACAGATGAGAAATGATAAATTAAGATCCAATAAAAATCCCAAGGATAACAGAATAGAATATGAATAATAGAACTACATATGCGCTATTACCTAATGGCGTCCTTCGGCCATTTTCATGACATCACGAACCTCATGGTAAAGGTCACATTTATAAGATTACGTATGGCAAACAAATGTAAGTCGCATAAAAATTGATAACTCACCTCTTTATGAAAGCAGCAAGGAGCAGTAGACGGCAGAGGTTGCAATATTAGCGCGTTGAGTTACCTGAGGTTTTATCGTTGCATCTTGCGTCCTTGGTCCTTGTCCTTGTGTTTATCCAGCGACACGGAGCGCCACACACGGTGCTAACAAGAACTCATAGTCCAACATGTCTGCTACCATCAGCATCACGAAATATCAGAAATATCACGAAAAACATTATCTTCTTTTATTGTAAAAAGAATTATTCGCCAATATTAAATACGCTCATCAATTTACATCTGAAACAATATTTATCAAGGTGGCAATTTTTGAAAGGACGATCCAGTCATTTGATCAAGTCACGGACGTATATAAATAAATATATTTTTAAAATTATACATTTGCCTATCTGGAAGTACGCAAGCAATTTAAAAAACATAAAAATTATGGCAGGAATAGATTTCATACCGAAAGTATAGCAAAATGTGCGTTTAAATGCAGAATACTTCTGTACACGGGTTTTATTATGAAAATATCCGAGTTTTATTTTTACACCGCATTTACACCAAAAAAACACGTGTAAATAATTTCTCGGTGCTGTCTGGGTCCTTATAGTGAGCATTGAACATGCATTGTTTCATGTAAGTAGGGCCATTTTTACTTGTTTTCTAAGTAAGTCGAAATTATTAATGGTCGGTCGTTGCATAGTGAAAAACAATACACAGAATTTAATACAGAAATTCTGGTACAATTCAGTTTTGAGAGGGGGAAGCGACTGCATTTCAGTTTACCCATTATTTCTATAATAATTCCTATTTTGCACTTTTGAGGCCATCATATAGTATATGCTCTCAGCGAACTTAAGTCATATCTTAAATTATTTGATCGCATTGTGAAAAGAGACTTGTGAAAAACTGTGGTGTACACATTTAATAAATGAAATTAAAATTATTATTAATATAATATTATAAAGTATTATTTTTTATCATTCATTATTATAATATATATGTGGTTGGGTAATACAGGCAGGTTTTTGTTGCAAAAATAAATGAGAAATAAAAAACAATTAATATTAATAAAATTACAACACTTCTTTGCAGATTTCTCATTTTAATGGCTGTATAAACATAGCGAGTCTGGCTTGCAAGGAAACTACCATTTTTGGAGTACCATATGAAATTTTAAAGCAATGGCAATAATATACCTGCAAGCCCAAATCTTGCCCATTGTGATACTTGCCCATTCAATCAGAAGTTGACGAATAAGTAATTATTCATTCATTCATATTTTTCCTTAATAGGAAAAAGTAATGTATTCATACCTTGAGATTAACTCATAATACCTACCAATTTTGAACTTTTATCATTAGGCATTTGGCTGCAATTCTCATAAAATTACGTTCCAAGTTATATGTAATTAGAATATTTTTATTTATAATTGATGCTTCAAAGTGGCCATGGAATTAACATTCCTGCTGGAAAAAATCGAAATTGTGCAGTCAAATCTTCATGGATACTGTTAATTATCTTATCTAGGAGAGACGCTTGTGTTTTTCCACCTCTGTATAGAATGTGATTGGATTCAAGGAAGAAGAGAATGGAACAACCAACTCGTTAGGTGAAGTGGAGATCGGAGAGTAACCGGCTGTAGATAAATAAATATTACCCAAAAAAACCACAGTAAATGTGACATATATTACTATAAATGGCCCAAAGAAGGAGAGGAAATTTTGATCCCTCATTTCATCAGTTGCGGCATGTGGGAGGGTATCACTTATGCTAGTAGTCTTTTATCTCATCACTCCATACTTCTTTTTTATAACATAATGTCACAACAATATTGCAGATTTCTACAACTCTTACGCGGCAAAGTAAATAGGAAGGGAGAGAGTAAATTTATGCTACAGGGGTTCTATGAAACTAGATACGCCATTGCATCAGTAGCATTCAAAATGAAAGGCGATGTACATAAAAATTTTGTTAAGAACTAATGAAGGAGAGCCCAGGAGAATTTACAAAAAAATCGTTTCCCCCAAAAGGAATTAGGATTATATGAGGAAAAGGCATCTGGAATTCTCTGCAACGTCCAAAAATGAACGTCTGGGAATAGAGGGATGACAAGATTATTTTCGCTTGTAATATTATCAACGCTCATTACTTTAGTAGTTGCCTCATTGATAAAACATAAAATGGCAGCGCTGTCGAAGTACCTCCATACAAGTACCGATATTTCTAGTATCGATAAGGTAGTACCGCTTTTAAATACTGCCAAGTACTACCGGACTCTCGGTACTACCTATCGGTATTTTTTCCTCAACCTCTGAGAGAGACCCTTTTGTTTTCCACCTTGCTGTCGAATGTGATTTGATTCTAGGAAAGTAGAAAATGGAACAACCGACTAGTTACGTGAAGTGGAGATATCGGAGAGTAACTGGCTAAAGAAAAGGAAATATAACCCTCGAAAACCATAGTAAATGTGATATATATTATTGCAAAGGGCCCAAAGAAGGAGAGAAAAACTTGATCCCTCATTTCCTAAGTTGCGGTTTATGGGAGGATATCGTTTATGCTAACAGTCTCTTATCTAGTCAGTCCCTTATTTTTTTATTACATATAATGTCACTAACAATCTTGCGGAGTTCTACAACTCTTACGTGGCAAAGTACATAAGAGGGAAGAGAGTAAATTTATGTCTAAGGGGTCCTACGAAACTAGGTGCGCCATTGTATCAGTAACTTCCAATATGAAAGGCAATGTGCATTTTTCACAAAGAACTAATGGGCAAGAGCCGAGGAGAATTTACAAAAAAATTGTTTCCTCAGAAAGAGATAAGGGATATATGAAGAAAAGGCGTATGTACATATATGCAACATCCAAAAATAAACGTCTTCGAAAAGAGGGATCAGACAATCATTATGGATTCATTTGTGATGTTCAAAGTGACACAGCATTGGCCAGCAATGATTCAATGAGTGATTTCCTTTCATCAGTAAAAATTAAAACAAAGGTTACGTGAAAATTGGAGAGGGAAACTAGAGATCAAGTGCTCAATGGGACTTGGCAGTCTGAAAGGCAGAAGAGGTTGAAGCCTCTTTCTTTGGTCGTATATATAATCTAAGGAAATCAAACATCAAAATTGTGAGACGATTGTTTGTTTCCTTCCTTTAGAGGAAACCAGGCTACCGATTGGGGAAATGCCAATGAAAAATTTGCCATCAGGGAATATGAAAGATCAAGCAAAAATTAAGTCTTTCCCACAGGTCTCTCTGTTGATTAAAATGTACTATTTTGTTTGCTATTCCTCATAGGATAATATCTGATAATGAAGGCTCGGTGGAAATCAAGTGCCCCTATTATTATATATATGAGCGTGATGCATCCGCTCCCAGCGGGCTTCCCCCGCTCTTTTCAATACAGGTCCACAGAGGGATAGGCGCGTTTCTAATTTTAAAATGTAGTAAAAAAAGGCAGGGTTATATGTTCAAATTTAATTGGAATATTCATGTACAAAATTAGGTCAGAGGACCTCTTTAAACACAACATTGGAAGTAATTACACTATCCTCTGTTAAACGCACATGATGACTCATACTTACGTATCAACAGGAGACTTGAATGTGGAATCAGCAGCATTTTGATAAAAGTTATTTAAAGAAAACGAGATATTGTTGCAAATGAACAAATGTATCAGTTTGTGCGCCGCTAACGTAAGGAATATTTACAGTTTTTTTAATTATTTAGAAACCAATTTATAGGAAAAAAAGCAATATTTTGGAAGTAAGATATGTCGTCGCATGTTCTCTGATAAATTCTGTGCATTTTGGTACCTCATTTGTAGAGTTTGGTTGCGTATAAGCTGAGAAAAAGGTATCTATACAGTAGAAATAATATAGAAGATATTCCTAGGGAAGGAGTTTAAAATATAAGTTACCTTTATGAAAGTTAAAGAAGGAAATAAGCTACGCAGAAGAAGCAGATATATCTACCAAGTGTAGGGACAACTAGAAATATCAAATAAAAAATACATATTGTGATTTTATTTTGTGGTATCCTCAAGGTTTTTTAATTAATAGAAAGCCGAGGGAAAATAATTTTTTGTGCAATATAAATGGTGATAAAATTAAAGGAACTTTACATGAACTTTATATTGCCCAAAATATGCCAGAATGCATCAGGTTAAAATAAATAATTGTACCAGAGTGGATGTTTTTTAATTTGCACCTACACTTTCCTCTTAAATATTTATCCTTGTATATCGTAGAGCAGCCACAGCAGCCTCCTGCCCCTGCCACTGTTTTTTCCCAGATAATCACAAATATGGCATAGCTGTGTACTGATGGTGTAAAAATGTGTCTTACACTGTCTAGGAGACATTTCTTTCGTCACCAATTTTATAAATTATTTAAAATTGTAACATAATTAAATATGGCTTTCTCTCCATGAGCGCTTACAATATGCTATACATTGAAATAATTATTAGATAACAGTGGTGTGAACCACATTGTTTTGCAAGTCACATGCGGGTCAAATGTTTCTAGACATGGCCATAGAAATAGGTCTCCAACAGTTTAATGGGATCGCAATATACAAAATTGCTAATGCCTCCTCTAAACGCCTCTACCAATTATGAACCGAGTCGAAATTTTTCTCCTAGAAAAGATAAAATTCTGAGGCACGACTTTCATTTTCTCCGAGTATCTTCAAGTGAGTGAGATAAAGAAATTAGGATACCATAACTCTTCTGCTGACTGAGATTTTAGTGCTGATGACTTCACTTCAAACTTAATAGTTGAAAAAAGTGAAATTGGTAAAATCCCAGGGGAGTTCAGCTTTAATAGCTATGTCAATGGCTAATTTCTAACAACACATATCTGCAAAATAGCAACTTTTCAGGAGGGCCAAAACATAAACCATTTCATTGAATTAATCTCATTGAAATAAATGACATCTATGTGTAAAATTTCAATGTTTTCAAGAATGAAAATGTGGCTATAAGCTGCAGGCTTAAGAAGTGCACAGGGCTGTATGTTATAATTGAAACTTGAATTGTGTAATCAAATCATGTTTTTTAGGTGAAGGAATTTTTGTCATACGTTACATTCTTCACAATCATTGCAATTGATGTACTATACAATACTTATATTGCTTATTAAATTTTCAGTGATTATTGATTCAAGTGTCGCATATAACAATGTGTGCTGTGAATTTTGATTCTTATGAGCTATGTTGTAGTGATTTTTGGACCTAAACTTTAGTTATTCATTCATATATGTTTTATGAGAAGAATTGTACAGTCAGGGATGGGATATTTTTGTGTCAGATGGATGTTTTGCTCGATGAGGTGGTAAATGAGGGCAGAAATAGTTTTTAGAGTACAGAGAGGAATGAATTATGAACTTGTTTGGGGGAAATTATTTTTTCTAGATTTTGTGGGTTTATTTGGTGAAAGAACGCTGTCAATGAAATTTAGAGCCCTAAATGTTAGCCGTTTAGATGTGTTTTTTTTGTATTTGAATTCGCAATTGGATTGAAAATTTATAAAACTTGATAATGGTGAGCTTTATTCTTCCTCCGTTCTACTAAAATGTGGAATAAATTTGTAGATGTGAGGAATTTAGAAAATTTATCATGAAATCACTGATTGTGAGTCACTAGATAGGAATCACTGATGTTAACTAGGATGGTTGCCACTAGGATCCCAAGTGTCGGGTCTACAGTAGTACCTTAAGTGACCGCTTGAGTTGGTCACTTAAGGTACTACAATTGATGATGGTAGTTTAGGTGGCACCAGATTCTGTTAAGTACACCTCCACTTAAGTTACTTAGAACCCGTGCTTAAGTTGCTTAGGCAAATGTTTTCACATGGTTGATGCTCTTCAAATGTTGTAAATGCCACATGATAATACCCATCCCACCACCCCTGGCTCATCCCATTGGTTACGTTTTAAGTTGTACTGTATTCAATGACGTGGTTTTTGAGCATTCTATTTCATTAGCTAACTTTCTAGTGTTGGGGTTATTAAATCGACAAATTTATTTAGTGGAGTTTCTCATCTAATTGTTGGTTTTATTTCTGTGAAAATTAATTGCCATGCCTGTTGCTCTCGGTATCACCCGTTTTATAAAACTTGGAAACATTTTAAGGAATTTTAAGACTGAGACGACGGTAGAGGATCCGTTGAAACATTTAAGCTTCCATGGAGTCATAATCGAAAATAACGTAAACAAATGCACTTAGTAAAATCCCACACACTGCCATTGAAACCATTGCATAGGATGCCGAGGGGGATATGACATGGCAATTTCATTAGATGTGGGAGGAATGGCAAGTTAAAATTTAACACCAATGGTTTTAATAAAGGAGTGGAATTGACTAAGTGTTTTCGATTATGAGTACGTTATGAATATGTCATTCCATGAAGTCAAGCTTAGTAATTCTAAATTCCTCTGGCTCCATCACCTCTCACCAAATAGCGTTTGCTCAGGGACTGAAATGAGTCTTTTCTTTTGACCTTCTAAGTCCAAAATGGTTAATTTGCAGAGCTTGGAAGTTTACTTCAAGTATCCATGGCTTTGGATCACAGAATCACTTAATTGCTCTCGTAGATCTTCATCTGTCAACATAACTATTTCCAGATGTAGACAATCATGGTGCTGAAGTTGACTTAAAGCTCAAGCTTAGCTACTGCACCACAATAAAGATTAGACTTAAGTGAAGTCACTTAAGTCTGTAGGTTAGAAAAGGCAATGGGAACTAAATTTTTATTTGATATTTGGTTGCCTCGGTGGCAGTAGGGTAAAGTCCTCACCTGCCAAACAAGAGCTCCTGGGTTTGAGTCCCACCAGTGTAGGTTTCCTCTATCCAGGGAATGGTAGTTCATGCACACATGATTGTTAAATATGTTGAATAACCCAATATAAAATGGCCAATATGAGCTGTATTCTGTGGTTTGAGAATAGAGTAAAAAATAAAAATAAATTAATGTGGATTGTCTTTATGTAACGAGTAGCCTTGGTTGATAGCAATATGAAATAATTCAAAAAGAAGTCTTCTTTGCTAAAAAGCTTTGTTATTAAATATTATCTCTCAATTATGGGTAATGATCTTATTTTTTAACTGGAGCTATATAATTTATAAAAAAAATAATAATGCATGCATCCACAAACTTGGTGATTAAAAAGAGTTCACTGATTTTGTTTTATTCAGAACACTGAAAGGAAACTCTTTCAGTACTTATCAGAGGATGAATAAATAAGGATATTTGCAATGAATTTAGTGAAATCGTATAATTACAGCTGTACATTGAACTTACCACTGGTGTTAGAAGAAAATCAGCTCTGTGTCCTTCAAGCAAATCATAAACTTGCTTCAAGTGTTATTGTGAGTTTTTAATTTTTAGGAATTACAGCAAGGAGATCTTTTTATTGTAACTCTTGGTATGGTGTTTGGAGGAGGCAACCGACAGCTGAGGTCATTTGCGCCATGAGGGAAGGGTGGAGAGAAACCCAGCGTCGGCATTAGCCTGCTCTTAACGAAAGGCGCCAAGGGGACCACGGCTCAACGTCCCATCCGATGGATGGAGTGTTGCACTTGAAATATCCTCCACGTAACATTCAAGCAGGGATCGGGCAGTCTCTGAAAATTCTCTGCCGCTGCCGGGATTTGAACCCGGGTCCACCGGGTGGGAAGCCAACACTCTAGCCACCACACCAACCCGATCCCTATATTGTAACTCATTAATTTTTCTATCATATTTGTGTTAGTACATTATACCATGTTGTTAATCTTTTCGGTATTAAGGACAAAAATATCATGTTTATTAAAAAAAATAGTTGTATGAAAATGTTTTACCGTAGAGTATCATTTTGAGTTTTGTTTATCTTCTTATCTATTTATTATGCCATATTATATACCAGGACTAAGGTTTGGAACGTTACTATTTTTCATTTTGAAGAAGAGTTTTGTCAACATTATTTTCTCCACAGATTATCCAAGGAGAGGGCGATGGTGAGTCGGGATCATCTGCTGTGACAAAGGATTGCATTCCAGATGCGATAATGGGCCCTTCACGGTTGGCATGCTCTGTCCAAACTGAAATATACATTCCTCTGCCAGAATGCCAAACATCTAGAGCCAATATGTTGGTAAGCTCTATTCTCAGTGAGTTGAGCAGTCTTTTTGGTGGTGCAAATTTCTCGGTTGTGAGGCCAAAGTGGATTGGTGCGCACATCTTTCAATTGCACGACTTTCATTTGTACAATAGGAATCATTAAGCCTGAGCATGCATCTCCGTTTATACTTACGTCAATCTCAGTGGTGGAATATTGTTAATCTTCCTTCAGAAATGCAGTGCATCCCATGTATTAGGCTTATTTTGAACTGCCTTGAGTCTCTGTTCAAGCCAATAGTCTTGGCAATAACACAGCTTGGTCTCAAGATATCTGTCTATTTGTTAAAGTTGTCAGTTTTCTCTACTTCTACTAAGGAACTTTCCAAAACTGTCATTTCACCTCTTGTGTAAACATGGGTAAAGCAGCTAAAGGGCTCCATAAAATTCAGTAATCTCGTGAATTTTCCATCACTTCTCCGTACCAATTGTGTAAATGCATTCAATTGATGTATGCATTTAGTATGAATTTTTTCATTTGGATATACTTTGTCTATCCGTCCAAATTTTTTCGAGCAACAGGATGTACAGTGGTGGAATTCAAAGCTCATTGGTATCTGAAAGTGGCCAGTCCAGGCATTATTTGTCTTCTAAAATTTGCCCTCATAAAACAACTGGGAATTTTAAAAGCAATATGCGCCTTATACCAGGGAAATAATCGTATCTGCCACATAATGATGCAGAAAAGGAAGTCAAAATTCACTCCACATTCAACTGCCCAAATGGCTATGCAATATACGGGTTGAATTTAAACTAATAAATATGCACGTAAGAATTCAATGGCCATGCAACATCCCTGGACCATGAGGTAGGGTCTGCGAAGTTTAAAGATCAGAAAAAATGTCCACAGCGTGTGTGCAGCATCATATCATCCTTCACTGGGACTTGATCTGTTGAACCTCTGATTCGTAGCATGATACTTTACCCACTACACCACCGGAAGGATTTTTCCCGGAGGCTCAATGCTCAACATGTCGCATTCATCCACAGATGTCCCGACAAAAGTAAACTCCAATTTTGGTGAGCCGTGGGCAAAGCATACCTTGGAGAATATGGGAAAGAATTCGTTGCTAAATCTCTTGCATGTTGTCATTATGTGGCAGACATGATTAATTCCTCAGTATAAGGGACATATTGCTTTTGAAATTCCCGGTTGTATGAGAGTATTACGATGGCAAACTTTTGGAAGACAAGTAGTTCTTGAACTGGCCGATTTCAGACGTCAATGAGCTATGCATTAATTTTTGGCGCCACTATACTTTATCCTAATGGGTGTCAATAAGTTAAGGTGTACTATAAGTTCATTCAATTGCAAACATTGTTAGAAATATGATACAAAAAGAGGGCATCCTGTTGCTTAAAACATGTCAATGACAAGCCTTAGGTTTTATACAACAAAATGGTTGTTGCTGTGTGTAATCTTGATTGATGTAAATTAGGACTATGAAGGAGAAACCCCACTGCTACCAATGCTAGCTAATGGATCTAGGCATTCTACACCAAGCTGCACATATAAAACTGGTCATATCAGCAGTTTCATTTGAGTCATTCACAGGAATCTCATGCATGCACTCTTCAGGCCCAGTTTGAATGGTCGTTGGCATAAGAGGTTTTAATTTTCTAATAATCATTGCTTGAAAAAGTCATTATCATTTTGTCTTTATTGAATGTTGTCCAGCATTCCCTTCTTGTTTCATGTGAATCAGAAGAATGGAGACCAACTCAGTGGAGGGAATCATCCCACACGCTACACACACGATCCAGCTCAGATTTCAAGTGACGTTTCAGACCCCCTGGCAATCGATGATTTGGTGAGCACATTCTTATCTTGATGCCAATGCCGTGATGCGGTAGGGTTTAAATACCATACCATCAATATTACCTCCCAAAATTGACCTGAATATGCTGAGCACTGATCAGCAAAATCTTTTGGAAAATTTCAAGGCAGGGTCATTCCATGTGAATTCAATGCACCACTCAGCCTGACCGCGTCAGATTTCTTTCAAATTTGGTGCATGATATGATGCTGGTGAGTGATGGAAAATACCAATTAGTAGAAGTGGATGATGATTTTGACGAAAGTTACAGGTCTGCAAATGTTGGGAATTAGTCGAAAATTCAGGTAAATTGAATGTCAAAAATTCAGGAAAGGTAAATGACTATAATTTCAGTTGTTTTTAAGGTGAAACTTATGTTTTTGGAAATGTAATATATACGGCTTTACCTTGATACTCAACTTGTCCAACTATAAGAGTTTCAATAGCCGAGGTCATTTACCTTGACTTTGAACATCTCAAAACACCCCTTCAATTTTTTTGTAAAAATATATGTTATTGCTCACAAATTTTACTACATTAATGCTAAATATGAAGATGGCACACTTAAGACATCATGCCCAAAATATTGCTTGTCTACAGAATTACTCAACCAAAATGCAAAAAGTACCACTTAAATATGAAATGCCCATTGTTGAATGGTATAGGTCATGGCTATATCATTGCAGTGTTACAGAAAACAATGTGATCGATAGCTTTAATGAAAGTGCAGTAAAACTTGGTTACAACTTACCTTATAAGCCTCCAATTAAATTGTTGTTCCAAAGCCGATGTTCACCAGGTCTGATCCAGGGAGACTGTATGTCCTTCGAGTTTGTGTCAAAGGATTGAGCCGTGTGAGAATGAATGTCTTTTGATGATATGATTGTCTGGTTTGGTAGGGAATGCAAATGATGGAGATGGTCCATGTGGGTGCAAGAATCTGGTCTGTACTTGATCTGTGTCTTAGCGAGTGTTTAAGTGTGTTTGACATATGCAACTCATCAGTTATTTTTGTATATAGAGGCAAAAAATCCATGTATGTCCGTAAACAGCATTTCTCTCACTATAGCGGTCATTGGCTCTTCTCTACTCTCTGATGAATTGGAATATGCCTTTGTCTTCACTATACATTTTTTAATTAGTATTACAGAATGAAATTTATTGGTACTTGTAATCGTCTTAGTATTCTCCAAACGTTGCTTCAGCTCGGCCATGTCTTCATTGCGATGGGAAGTTGGTTTATAGTGGAAGATACGTGAAGGGATATTTACTTTGCTCCACTAAAACAACTCTCGTGGTGTCAATATATGCTCATCAAAAGGCCTCTTGAGGTATGCAAGTGTGGCCAGTCTTTTTACAGTCCCTGCAACCCCATCACAAGGTCATTTGCCATCAGCTGTTGTAAAAAGATGCCATTCTGCTTTGACATCAAAGTCATCCTGATGGTAGCTCAGACTGATGAAATTCTTGTATTGGGCATCACACCCATCTGAAAAATAATAAATGTGCTGGAATTGAAAAGTGGCATTTCAGGAAATAGGGTGGTTTCCTATTATTTTTTTATTGCCTTAATCGAATGATTATTACTCCTGGAGTACGTATTTCACGCTTTTAGAGTTTTAAATGACGATACCTTTTTTTTGTGATAAAATGAAAAGTGAAAAATTTCAAGCGCACGAAAATGTGACACGTAAGTAGGAATGATGGGAAAAAGTCCGTGCGACGCATTTCTGGTTCCCCCTCCCACCTTGTGAGGTGACCTTGATAGAGGCTCTGAGTGCTGATAGGACGCAGGATGCTAGCAGGTAGCTGAGTACCTTGCTGGCTGGTAGCGCTTCGCTTAAAAAAGGTTTATCAATACCTTATCAAACGAAGAAAACTTTCTGACCTTAGTCAGTTTTAATAGGTAATTATTAAGACATGTTTCCCTGAGCTCTGTGCCTCATGCATGCATTGGTAACCTCAGACGATGTATAACTCTTATCCTCTTATGTAGAAACTAGGTCCCTGTGACGTCACGTGGAGTGAAATCGCATGGGCGCCAATCTGGCCTTTTTCAAATGAGGATAAAATTTGACCCTTGCCATTCGTCTTAACCGGTATTTCAAAAACAAAATAATTTGTGTATTATGAACACACTAATGGTGGGTAACGAATCACAATCAATGCCTTTCGTTTTCTTTGACGAAGGAAACTACCCTATTGATGAAATTGTGCTGGAAATAATACATACATATGGTATCATGTTGAAGGCAAGCAGATAATTATACGTATGACTCATGTTGTATTTTATGAGATGTAAGTATAGAAAGCCTCGAATAGATGAATTGTGGCTTGTGAGTTATTCCAGGGGAATCCTTGAACTTCATCTTGAATGATGGAGTAATTCTCTGCCAAATCTTAAACCACAAGATATTTATTCACTTACAGTTCTTCTTTTGTAGCTATAAGGAATTGTGACTGCTGTTGTGTTTAGAATGAGTGTGGTATTAGCTGCCTCATACTGGATGAAAATTCTTCTAGGAAATCATCCATAGATTTTGTTTGTTTGATTTTGTTAAAAAAACTGCCCTGCCAGTAGTTAACCTACACTTATATGAAACTTCACCTATGCCGTTTCTACTAAACAGTTCAAGGAGATATTCATTTAGTTTGCTGCATTGGGACAACATGGGGATGCATCTAAGAAGTCTGCTGGAAGAGCAGGATTGCATGTAACAAATGCTAAGCAAAGCTTGTATTATAGAAACGTATGTTCTTCGTCCTTGGTTAGCTCCTTTAATTTACATCCTTCAAACATAAACTTAAAATTTTGGCGGGAGACACAAAAACTATCACCATGGTTTCCACTACACCGGCAAGAACACAGTGTTTTGGCTGCAATTCACAAAATTTGGAGATTCCATTGTTTAAATCTGGACATGTTTCCTTGAAATGTGTGTACATTTCCTTAAGATTGTGCCGCACTAGCTGCTTCTGATGATGTAGTCTAACTCCATTTTCTTTCACGGACACTGTCCATTTTCCTGGTATCATACCGCTCATGTTATAGTCACTGTAAAAGTCACATAAACATTTAATTGTTTTCTTACATAGTGTCTTACCTGGCGTTGGAGTCACTAAAATGCCATGCTCAGCCACAAATTGTTTGGCTCTCCGTACCATGTAATTTGAAGCAAAAAATTCTCTCATGGTTTTTCTAACACTCCAGCCTTTTGGAAGCACGGTCAGAATCTGTACATTGTCACATACACTGCCTGAACATTAAACTTATCTTTGAGTTTGGTATGATTTCACTTTCTGCATGTTTTACACGCTCTTCTTTTTCTGGTTGCACCACGTGAGTATGCTCCAAAACTGAGGCTACCTTTTTCAATTTTTCTTTTGGGTAATTTTTTCTCATTTTGAAGTCCCTTCTTTCACAGGATATTTGCATAAACACTGAAGGCCACGATTTAAATAATCCAGAGCAGCAGCAGGTGCTATTTTATCTTCACTTAAAACTTCTTTGGAAGTCCCTGGCATAGTGGAGGCTACTTCAGCATGCTCTGATAACTTCTGTGATAATTTTTACGGCATTAACTGTAAATTTAGAGATAGATACAATAGCAGATTCATTTGCCATCCACTCCTGAACATCTCTAAAAATTTTCTTTACTCTTGCATGGCCTTCTTATTTAAATGGATCGCAACAGTATATTTTTGACTTTAAAGCCAAAGAAAATTAGCTTAAACATGACTGTCTGATTCTCACTTTAAATTACACTCTCAATCTAATCAGATTAGTCTCTCACAGCTTGATTCAATGATGAAAATATATAATTAGAAAAAAAATGCAAATTAGTATTAATTAGGTTAACCCCTCAAGCATGACTTAAAATGCCCGTGGTCCTTCTCTCAGCATGTGCACTGTACTGTCTGCATCCTCTGAATGCCATGCCTAAAGTGTGTGTTATTCACTGAAGACATCCGAATCTTTCATTAACATTTCCTTTCTCTTAACCTTCCATTTACATAAGTACTTTTAGTGACAACTTATGAGACATATCTACCTGCTTTAGCTCTGTGCCTCATTATTGCCTTTGTTTGTGTGCTCATATCTTTTAATATTATTTTGTCCAGCTGATGCTAGGATGCTTCCTCAAGGAGCAGCATGTGGTGGACCCTCACAGAAGATATACTTCCACTTACGCTCCGATTTATGCACTTTCCTAGCAATTGTGTGTTTAGTGTGGGGAGGCTGAATGCTTTCCTTTTTGGTTCATTACCATCTGCTTCTCTACCTTGTCTTTTCCTTTCTCTTTCATCGTGGCAATAATAGTTAAGGCATGGACCTGAATCTCGCAGCAGGAGAAGGGATCAAAAAAATAACCATTTTATCTAGTGTAAATTGGATACCCCAGTGGGATTAGCCCTCCTAGCCTTTCTGTGGAACCACCGCTGGTTTTGACCAATTTTAACTGTATTTTCATTGAAGATACACATCACATTGTTTTCTGTAACACTGACTTGATATAGCCATGACATAGTGGGGTTGAAAACGTCACTTTTCTGTGCTAAATTGACGTGGAATTATCCGGCTGTGTTAATGGGATGTCACTCCAAAGTTGTAGTAAAGAAAACTCCAGGAAAGGTGGCCCATCCCCAACATTTTTGAAGTGTTCCCAAAAATCAGAGTTCCAATTTAATGGATTTATTAGCTTTCATTCAAAATCTTTATATGCCCATCTATTTTTTGTAAATCAGGTTCATTTCATGCATAATGGTGCTTTAAATGATGTGGAGGTTCATTAACTGGTTGAGAACCCTACCAGAAGAGCTAAAAGCAGTCATTTATGCTGTTAATCAAAGGAAGGGACTTTTTGGTCCTGACTATGTACTGCTTGCTATAATAGCCTAGATCATGAGGAAGTGAAAGAAGATGGGCGTAAAAATATCAGAGGCCAACAAGAACATGCTTGTGGTGACCAACTGGAGGTTTTTTTATTGCCAGATTTTGATTTTGAAGCAGAGGACTAAACGCTGATGATGAATTCGGGAGAGACTGTGGTATCTCCAGTTGTATCTGATGTTATAGGTGTAGAAATCAGAAAATCACATGATCGTGGTTCAAATTTTAAGTTCAACATTCCATGCCTTTCCCATGCCATCTAACAATTAATACAGACCTTTGAAGTTACAGCTCATGCTACAATGCTGTATCATTATCATTTATCACATTTTTCATATGTAGATAATCATAGCTTAGGTATTTAACAATTACGATTTTGTATGTGCTTGAAAAATATGCTAAAACGACCATATACATCATGTTCTTTAGGAATTGTAATCACGAAATATAATTTCATTCAGAAATGCTTTGTATTAACCTTGTATCCTATGTTTGAGTGAAACAAGAAAAGGCATGGACTTCTTTATCTGTAGGAAATGATAAATAATGAGAAGGATAGTTAAATACTGCAAAGGTTGAACTTCAAGCTAGAAGTTGCTATAAACATATGAGTACACGCTTTTGTCCAGCTAAAGTGATCTCTGTTGAAAGTTGAGGTTTTATTATCATTTTTAAGTGGTTATTTGTTGTTTTTGCTTATATTTAGTGATACCCATTATTTCCATCTAGTTGTTTCATGAGGAAGAGGGGAACGAAGACCACTTTGGTGAAGACAGTGGTTCCGTGCTGCACGCTGCCCATACTGCTGGAATTTTGAGTGATGTCTTAGACCCACTGGCAACTAATGATTTGGTGAGCACACTGTGGCCTTGTTGAATGCAGTTTTGCAATGATTCCAAGTCGTTCCATTGTGGAATATTCATAACAAAATAGTAGGAAAACACAACCTGTGCCCTCACTTGATCTGGCATGAAAACAAATGCAGTAGAACTATGTTTGGCATTAAAGAATCCTTCAAAATGGAGTGCATTCCGGGAGCGCTGTGTACTCACCTTAGCTTACTGAGCAAGAGAATGCACTGACATGATGGCACCGAGCAGTTGCTATTTTATTGTGTGCCTATGTGTATCTTCATGTGGTCACTTCAGGTATAGATATGGAGACTCGCACGCTCCGCGCGCTCGTTAAGGGGCTCCGCCCCTTAAAAACCCCGGTTCCGGCTTCGCCGTCTACATTTGTGGTCGCTCGAAGACTTTTAAAGTTAGAATAATCTCAACTCAGCTAGGGGCTTCGCCGGCCAGGGGGTAGGGAGGCGCCCCACTCATTCCTCGAAACGACTTCGCCGTTCCTCGCTGGAGGGCGGCTTCGCCGCCCAGGGGTTGTGTGTGAGTTGAGATGGGTGGAGTCTACAGCGGCTGCGCCGCTTGAACGTCGGGGCGGCTTCGCCGCCCGAGGGTTACTGAAACTCCCCCTCGCCTACGCCAGTCACTCCTCGGAACGGCTTCGCCGTTTCTCGTTGTGGGGCGGCTTCGCCGCCTTGGGGTCGAGGAGCCCCCCCGCGGCTGCTCCGCTTAGTCCTCATTAATGCTCTTCTCCACCGAGAGGGGTGCCCAGGGGGATTTGGGGGTTTTAATGTGTTATGCATGCGGTCACTAATAGTCCACAGTGATCACGTAGCGATGATTGTAAAGGGTAGTGCCATGCGGAGTAATAGTGGCGACAAGTACCCATAAAAGAAGACTTAATGGCAAGTTTTTCATTTTTTGCGGGGGTTCCAACGGAATACCGGGGGTTTATACTTGTGTTAAACCAGTGGTCACAAATCGTTCTCATAAATTCCGTACCGATAAGTCCTAGGGGTCCGGAACAGTGGTCTGACGATTCTTTTACCTGGAGAGGCGATTTATTAGAAATGTTTTGGGAGGTTTCACGGGGTGTTCGGGGGGTTTAATAAGTGGTAGGGGCACCGGTTAAATTGTGACGAAAACGACTCGGAAAGGCGACTTTAAAATTCATTTATTTTTTTTCAGCGATGTTCCAGGAGGTGATCGGGGGTTTCTGGTATTTTTTCCCGTATGGTTTACGGTTGCTCGTCCTCACCAAATATTCCGGATCTAGAGCTGAGAGGGGACGGGTAGTGTGGCGTAATGTTTGCGAGAAGTAGCCAAATAGGAGACTAAATGACACATTTTACATTTGGGAGGGATTTCAGGGGGATACCGGGGGTTTAAATGTGTGTACTCCTGGCGGTCACCATCCATTTACATAAATTCCGTGGGGATGAGTCGTTGGGGGCGGTGGAATAGTCACGAAAAGTACCCAAAAAGTAGACTTATATGCAACATTTTATTTTTTGGGGGGGTTTATGAGGGTTTACCGGGGGTTTATAGGTTTTTACTGCCAGCGGTCATCAATCGTCCACATCAATTCCGTAGCGATGAGTGGTAAGGATTGGTAAAGCGGCGGAATTGTGACGAAAAGTACCCGGAAAGGCTACTTTTGTAAAAATTTTAATTTTTTAGGGGGTTTCGGGGGGTTTAAAGATGACGATACTATATGGTCACATTCATTTACAGTCATATCGAACAGAAGTGTGCCCTACGACATCCATATTTCGAGAGTAATACAATAAAAACCAAACAGGTCCCCGAAAAAAGTGAGTAGTGCCCGCCATTTTTATTTTTTCACGGTTAAATACATTGAATCATTTATTAAACGTTCATGTTTTCTGAAAGATAATAAATAAGTGTATGTAACTACAAAGTTTGAAAGAAATCGGTCAGGTTAAAATCGACATAATCTTATGTTAATCTTTTGGAAATCGTAATTTTCGGTGATTTTCGGAATATTTTAATTTTTTTCTGAGTAACCACGGACGACGAAAGAAAATTGTTACCTACATTTCGTAGACGATGTTATAGGCATATATAATAATCGTTTTCGTTATCCTATACCTTAAATTAAGTCGAAGGGAGCGGAAGTTATAAAATTTTAATAGAAAAACGAATATTTGGACGCCATTTTGGCTGCAATTTTCTTAAAAACAAATTAACAACATTACGTAATTATGTGCCCACGTTTATCAGCTTTCAGTAAATGCATTAATGATCCGTGTGGCACGCACAGTTCGCGCGCAGGAAAATAAAAACCGAAAGACGGTCCCCGGAAAAAGCGCGATTTCGGCCATTTTGTCGTCCTAGCGACGACACGTGGCGGAAACTTCCGGTTTTCGGATTTTTCCTCCGGATCATTTCGAGTTCCCCGCACGCGTGCCAAATTTCAGCTCTCCAGCATGTCTGGAAGTGGTCGGGAATTTGTATCCATGAGTGAGTCAGTTACCCCAAGGGCTGTATATAATAGAGATGAAGAGGTGAAAGCAAGTGAGAGTCATGCTGTAGCATTTGGTATGCTCCCATGGAGTGACATCTTGATTTACTGATCACTGGAAAAAGTGCAGCTGAATGCACCCAATCATTTGTAACATGATTCTCTGGTGAAATTGTACATAATAAGCAAAATTATTCATGGTGAACAAGTATGAGGTATTGGATTAGGATGCTTCTTAATCTTACCAAGGTTGTCATAAACCTGAATGGGAAGGCAATGCTCCTTAGACTCTCCAGAGCTGGCTTTGCAGCCTAACTTTGTGGGTGTTCAAACAATTTTATAATATTAATTGGAAAACTTATACTTTTGCCATTTCAAAATACCAGATAAATCATGGGATAAGTCTAATGTGCTGAAAGAAAATCAATAACATGTGCTGGAACAAAAGATAAATTTAATTAGAAAATGTTTGCATAAAATATCTTGTAATTTGCAAGTGTCGAGGGGTGCAACATAAAAGTCTGCCTGAGCAGCATTGGCACTTACTCTGTTCACAACTATAATGCGAATGAGACAGCAAATTTGAGGGGTCAATGGAAATAAACTCAGCAGGGATTGAACATCTTCTCATTACTGATTGGCTATGTAATCAGCTGCTAGGAGGGAGCTCCACTACCCACTGCCACTTCAGCGAGAGTGACGGGATGTCAAATAACCTTTTTAACAGATTGTGTAACCCAAGAAGTTGGTTTGTTGTATAATAATGTATAGAATAGTGATGACAACAATACCTTGAAGCTATTCAAATTACACCTAAGTCTCAGTCATACATTCTAGCATAAGACAAATACATATATATTCATTCACACATTGTGAGCGATTTCTTACTTCTTACTAATCCAACATTTTCTTGATGAGATGAGTGATTTTTTTCATTATTCAAGCACTATGGGAGATTATTTACGGTGGTGTGTAGGTGTTTATCAATGATATAAACGTGTGTAGGTGTTTATCAATGACATAAGTAGGAATCATTAATTTTTTACAAACTCACAAAGTTATTTTTATATTTCTGTCATTTATGATGCTGATTGTGGACTCATATGCAGCCACAGGCTTCAACTTCATCCCAAGGTGAAGAGGTGGATGCTGAAGGCACAGGAGCATTTGTGATAGACCTCGACTGTTTGCTAGTTACGGCCAAGAAAGAGCCATCTCCCGAGGAGAATGATGCAACTGAGGTATGCATGAAGTTTACATAATTTAATTAAAGGATGAAAGTGGTGCGGGCCATACCTCAGCGGCGCTGCGGTGTGGGATAGTGCCCTGGGGGGTGGATTGCATTATGACGGATGATATATCTTAAACGCTTAGAGATAGGTCAAAGCAAACAGAAAATCGGGCTTTACTTTTACGTTTTACATCGGGATAGCAATTTTTCTGCTCTAAAAAACTCAATTGAGGGTCCTCAGTACTTAGGGCCCTTGGGGTACGGGTTGCTGTTATTTTAAAGTAACCAAATTTTAACATGTGAATATACACTTCATTTGGATCATTTTGAGACTAGGAAAACATAACTTTTCGCAATTCTGAAAAATAAGGGCCGGCCTAATGCACAGGAAGTAACTCTCTCTTTACATCAATCTTTATCTATTAGTTGACTGCCTCGTTTCTTCCTTCTTGAGTATCTTCTGGTGAGCCCTGGGAGCCATTTCCTTTGTAATTCACATGCACAATTGCATCACATACTTATAATATTTTATGCATTAAGGGCACTTTGCAACAAAACATCTGGAACAGTGCACGACCGTATGGTAAGTACTACTACTAAATAAGGTAAAAGGAATTGGTACACAGCATGTACGATGGTGTTGAAGGGTTAAAAGTGACAGTGTAGGCTTTACCAATATTAATAATGGCACAAGAGGAACACCATGTTTGATTCTTTGCCACTTGAATGTAAATCTTGCTAGCAGAAGCAAAGACTTTGCCGAAGGGTGGGGGGGATGTCTCTAGAAAGTGGTGCCGGCCATATCTCAGTGGTGCAGGTTGGTGCCCTAGGGTTGTATGGCACTACCACAAACGATATATTTTAAACACTTAAAAAATGGTCGAAACATGCAAAAATTCGTTCAAGAAGGACTCTACTCTCCCACTTTTTGTAAGTACAGTGCTTTTTCTGCCCCAAAAAATCAAATGAAGGCCCTCAGCACTATGGGCCTCTGGGGCATGGGTTCCCATAATTTTAAAGTAACTAAATTTTAGCATGTGAATGTAAACCTCACTTGGATAATTTTGAGTATATCGAGTATATATACTCACCGTGGTTACTAAGATGGTCTTAAGTATTGTTGACAGTGAATGAGCGTATTGCCCGCATATTTCACTCATTTAAACGATATTTGGGGTGTTTCTTTCGCTTTTTGAACCACTTATGGGATCATGACTCGGAAACATGTGACACAACTATGTTCCCCCCCCCCTATTTACCCGCTTGATGAATTCAAGCGCCCAATCGACTCGTTGAGTATAAAATGCAGAAATGAGTTGTTAAATGCATGCTGAAGTGCCGTTTGTAGACGAGGCAGTTGTAGCAAAGCAGGGGAAGTCGGTCGGTAGCGAGCGCGCCGTGTGCAAAATGTTGAGCAAAAGGTATTTAAACTGAAGCATTTGCTCCGGAGTATAAGGTAGAGCTTATTCATACCAAATGGAGCAAATTCTTATGCTCTTACCTTTTGCTCAAAGCAAATGCTCATGCTCCAAGCTTATGCTCATGAGCATTTGCTCAACTTTTATTCATCCGGCCCATTGTTTCATGATCACCAATCATTTTTGAGCATATATGTCAAAGTTATATTCAAGTTTCTACCTCAAAAAACGCTATTTTGGAATTTTGTCCGGCTTTTCCCGATTTCGGACCACTGTGCGTCGTCGGGCTCCTATCGCGGCGGCGCCTTCTTCCTTGTTCCTTCCCGTCCTTCCCCTTCTGGTGGGTACAGAGGAGAAAAGCTCGCGCTTACATTCCCTACCCCAGGAGTGTAACCTTGCGAGCCCACCCTGGAGTCTCGTTTCCACTGTCCTCCATGCGATGGATAAATTCAAGAGCTGGAGAATTAACAGTAACTTAGACGGTACGATAACAGTAAATAGGACGGTGAAGCTACGCTAAGACCTGAAATATAGTGTTTCATTCATAAGGTTAGTTAACTTCTCTGGTAGTGAAGGATGCTCGGGTACTCCACAGTAAGGTGCCACGCAGCATGCAATGGTCTGACTGGAAGCAAACACCTATTACCGCACACTGAACTAGCATAAGTCCATCCAGGCGTGTTGGGAATAACCTCGACCGATATATTGCAATTGGAAAAAAGTACAAATGTGAGGAAATTGCATTTTTATGGGGGAAAGTAACAAATGTAAGTTCAATTTACTGACCAATGCCCCCGGAATGTATGCTTTAAGTAAAGTCTGCAAGTTCATGTTGTGAAATTAACAGTTCGGCATGATTGTAAAAATACATATCCCTCCATTTCACACCGATTCTCAACTCATCTCGACTTCTTCAATCCGATATTTATTGCTAATTTCTGTAACTATCTTGAAAAAATCTTTAAGTACAACTATTTCTATCTTCCTACACCAAACACTAACCATAAAAATATACAAATTCTAGGGAAATCTGTGGCAAACGTTTGTTTGTGGGACGTCGGGTCATTTATAGTGTGTCACAAAACCACTGAGGAAATTCCCAGCATCAGAGTTTAAACGATCCGTTTGATTAAACTGCAATTAGGGCCCGGTAAACATTGGCACGAAAATAGCATTTGGAGTTACATCTTGAGTCCGTAATAAATAAGTAATGCCTATAAAAATATACGAGTTTACAAAAGGCTCGAATGAAGCGCGCATCTTGATTTTACAAGTTAATCTATAAAAAATATGTGATTCTTACTATGACAACTTGGATAGTATATAAATTCTACGTATTGAGGCTAAGGCTCACTTACAGCCGTTCCAAAATCTTTGCAGTAGCCGCTTAATGCATTTCTGTCCACAAAAGAAGTGAAATGGAGCACGTTAGCATAATTGCTTCTGCAGTTTAAAATTAAAATCATGATATTCATCCTCGCATCATATTAATCCAAATAAGATGTATCCTTTACGCAAATTCAATTATCCTCTTATTCCCTGCGGGGTATGTCTCAGACAGAATACGAAGAGTATTTTTTTTGTTTTCATTTGACCTAAATTCCTTTGAGGATACTTGGCTCAGATACATAATTTGCATAAGCTCCTGAACTTAAACTCAAACGTTATTCATCCTAAATACACTTGGATACAGTACAATGACAAATTTTTTGTTTCTTTTTTCTGTCGTCTCCAGAGCTTTTACGGTGATAGCATCATCTTTCTTCTCCACAAACGAGTACCGTTCCTCCTTATAATTCAGCTCCCAAGTTTCCTCCGGATAAATATCTAATTTCAAATTAAATTTAAATTACTTGATATCCATCAAAAAATTGAGCAGCCAAAGCCTTTCCTTAGTGAGAGAGTTAATGAAGTAGTAAAAAAAATGGATCAGTCCAAACAGCGGTATCTAGGCTAAAGGTAAAATTCTGAGATAATTGGTTTCTTCTTTAACGTAAGCGACCGGTAGCATCACATTATCGGGACCCATGGTGGAAACATATCAATGCAGACCTGGGCGTTATTGAAAATTCAATAGCATATGAAGTTTTTAATATCGATAATTGGCGATATTGATAACTAAAATCAAGCCCGATAAACATCAGATCCGATAAATGTATTGAACCCGATACATGTACCGTGCTTGATACAAAATCAGGGTCCGATAAATACATATTAAACATCTTTGCACCAAAATATTATTACAAATTATCACTCGATAAAAATTCGTAAAGTGACCGGAAAAATTATTACCTCGTACCACCTGAAAATGGTGCTAGAAAAGTACAGATGTTAAGTTAGCATTTTGTTAAGTTACACGTTTGTATTTATCTGTTTGCTACAGTTAAATACAAATTTTGAAAGGAGACGAAAATAAGTTTTTTTTGGAAAATCGGTGTTTATATCTCCCGGCGATCCAGATTAATCAAAACACGCTTAGGAAACGACTATTTGGATTGTTACGATAACATGACGTCGTTACAGCCACAAATGTTACAAATATGAAGGTAGCAGCAAATTCCATGAATCATATAGGTGTACATAGTTCCACAGTCAGATATAAAAAGTAATCCTTTCCAATATACTTTCGAATACTAACCAATTGCACGACAATCGTTACTTCACCCAAAAGGCTTCACACCATAATGAAAAATATTAATTATTTCTAAATAATCGCATGGTTATCTCAAACTTGTCATCGGTAACTTGCGAGCATTCGAGATAAACTCCTCCGCCATCTTAAGTCGGCAACCAGATGGGTAGGCGCAATCAAGTTAATGCACAGACTTGGCACACGATTGGTGGAGAAAGTATGCCGAAGGGGTCACGTCTCTAGAGATGGAAGTCTGGAGATAATGAAGCATTAGCAGAAGGGAAAAGGCGAAGACTTATTGCTCGATTGATCTCTGTGGGAAGGTAAGGTTAAAGTCGGCAATGAGTCCTTCACAGACTGCAGATCCAAGTCAAAGGAGTAGAAGTACGTGAAAACTACGGTTACAATCGATAATGAGGCATTACATAAACATGAAAATTGTGGAGATTCCACCAAAATAATAAGAAGGATTTAATAACGCGGGACGTATGACCTGGTCAAATAAATTTTTAAAATGGGTAAATGACTCTTAGTGTAGGGGTAAAAATGAAGTAATACACGGAAAAAAGTGGTAATGAAAAACTCTTAAAATTTACGAGAACATTGTCGTACCAAGTTTCACAAAAACCTTTAAATACATTTACTACGATATGGCAACTTCTTCAGATCCTCGCATGAAGCAGCAATAGCAGAGAAGCCGAAAATTCATCAAAGCGATCCTCTTCCTCTTCCTCTTCCTCTTTACGATTGAAACGATCAAGTTAGCTCAAAGCGACTACAAATACAATAATTTATGAACACGCTTTGGACGCCTGATATTTGAATTAAGGATATTTTTTTTCTTAAGTGCTACTCTTAATCTCTATCTTAAATCTTTCAGGATAAATTTGAACTTCGTCACCATTCATGAATTTGAAGAGTTGCCCATGAGTCAATTACAGCTAAAGCGTTAATAAGGGTGACTAAAAATGGATTAAATCTGTGGCATAAATTTAGGAATCCATAATTGATGTACTCGTTATATTTTTCCATGGATATCGCGATAAAAAAAGCGACCGGAATTTCGAAATATATACCTCCCTACCGTGAGTCCGTTAGAGCTATTTCAAATAACATTTATAAAAGTGGATAATGATGGAGTAAATCTGAGGCATTAATACATCCATAAATTGAATATCGACGATTCACTTATTATTTTTTTAATGGAGCTGGCGATCAAAAAATAGCGACCGAAATTTCGAAATATCTACCTGCATGAATGATGTACTAAAGACGAGACAGTATGTGTGACAAACTCCAGCGCCATTATTTTCACCCATTCAGAACGTTCTCGGGCTGGCCGGGGACCTTAATCCCTCGTAGCCATAAAGATGAGCTCATGTGGCCCGCGCTGGCCATAATGAATGAAGTTCCGTGCGCATTCATTAAACGTCGCGTCGGTGGGATTCTTGGACAGTTTTTTCCTGGGCGAAAAAGGTGAGGCGTTGTTTTGTGTGCTCAGAGGTTTACTTTGTTGACTGTGTTGTGTCACTTTTCGAAAAGATTGCCTCGTTTAAAAATTATGCCATTAGTTTTTCCAGTCAGGGAATTACGACTTGGGTGGTAGATAGATAGTACTTAGGTAGTAGGTTGGTAAAAATATAAGTTCCTTGAGCTTCTGTGGGTATTGCTGAACTTCGTTCTAAAAATTTAATTGATATATGCTGTATTCTCGTATGTAAACTCCTCATGCATTTTAAAAATATTGATTCAATGATATGTAATGATTCTTAATTTTTCTTGGGTTTTCTTAATTTGGTAAGAAACACTACAAGAATGCGGAGTTGAAACCACTGCCAAGGAAACCTTAAATCTTACATGCTATCGTAGGAAAGAAAATGCATCAATGGCAAAGCTATTTAATAAATATCATAATGCAATGCAGGCATAACACAATTCAAGGACTGCTTCCAAGTTGAAATAAAAAGGAAATTGTTAAACCCTCTGGTAGTGTTGAAAACATTTTTATTTCGCAAAGGAAACATTTCAGAGGAATTCCAATTTTTATTCCAATGTGATTTATAAATTAGTTATAGTTAATCTTTTCAAAAAATCCTGAAATCCCTGTTCACATTATTATTATTTTGATTATTACTTCCAGCCTACTTTAGAAATCTCTTTCTGCTATATAGCAGCATCAGATTTAATCCCATTTTTTCGCATGATTGCCTAGTTTCAATTACGTTACTTCGGTTCTTTCATTGCCAAAGAAACCTTAATTATTATACGGTATCACATGAACTAAATTACATCCATTGCTGAGCTATCTAATAAAGATAATATTACAATGCAGGCAGAACATAAATCAAAGACCGCTTGCATGCTGAAAGAAATTGAATAATATTTAATTCTCTGATATGTTGAAAATGTTTTTATTTTGCAAGGAAAATATTCATGAGGAATTCCAAATTTTGATGCAATGTAGTTTATAAATAAGTTTAAGTCAATCCTTACAATAATGTCCAGAGTTCACACATTATTCTTATTTTGATTATTATTTCCAGCCTACTTTAGGCGAGGATGGGGACCCAATTGAGAGCTTGACTATGGTCCAGCAGTCTACTACAGAGACATCTGGTGAGTACTATTAATGGTTGCAAACAAATAACTCCATGCATGGAGGAATTGAAGTTAATTATTATTGAGTATGTTCATGTTAATGCTTTTATTTGGCCAATTTTAACTGTTACAAGAGAGCTGATTGAGAATTTGACAGTGGCCCATGAATCCACAGTGGATGTTGTGGATGATTGCTCTCACGGGCTACAAATAGCTGTATGTAGATGAGGCTTTGCACGCTTTCAAATGGGGCAACTTTTCACCAGGTACTGTCCACGGCATAGCGAGGTGATTTCAAATAATCATGTTTCTATGGACGCCTTCAAATAAGTCAAATCACGATGTGGTCTTGACAGTGCCCATTTCAATCTGGCTGGTGCTGTGCTATAAACAGTGTGAAATACACGTTTTTGCTTCTGTTCAGCAGAGGTTAAAAGGTTTATGCACTTATTTAGCCAACTTTTACTGTCACTAGAGAACTGATTGAGAATTTGACAGTGCCCCCTGAATTCACTGCGGATGTAGTGGGTGATTGCTCTCACGGGCTACAAATAGCTGTAAATAGATGAGGCTTATGCCACTTTCAGATTGGACGACTTTTTGCCAACTACCGTCCGCAGCATGGTGCCGTGGTTTCAAATAATCATATGTCTCCATGGATGCCTTCAAATGAGTCGTATTATGAGGTGGTGCCTGTTTCAATCTGGGCAGGCGCTGCGACATTTACGTCATGAAATGCATGCGTATGTGTGCTTATATTTCACACAGTAGTGGCCTCAATATAGCATTGGTGCACATGGCGTGTACATTAGGGCGGATCGCAAAAATCGATTTTTTTCAAATCCATCTGGCCCAATGAAAAAAAGTTGTGGGACCGATCAAAAATAAGGCCTGAAAAATTTGAGACCTCTACGTGAACCCCTGACCCTCGCTCAAATGCGATTTAGGGGGGAAGGTCAAAATTCGAAAAATATAAAATTTTATGGTCATTTCCTATAGATTTTGCCGAGTTACTTCCCTTCTAGTCCAAAATTTCGTGCATTTTGACGTATCTGCCACCGTTTAGCCACAAAATGCCTAATTTGAGTCCGCGCCCGCGAAGAAAATATTACAACGCCCGCGCAGCGTCGCGGATACAAGAGCTTCTAGCCGATCCCGTCCCCTCCCCGCTCGCTTCTCCCCCTCCCATGCCTCGAATGCAGCAAAATTCATCTCGCGCGTGCTGCTAGGAGGGCGTTTATCTTTGATAATATAAATCGGAAGATGGTAGAAGGTAAAAAACGGTGCGTAGTGAGACGACTTGTCCCTTATTTGGAGCCTCGTTGGCGTTAAACAAATCGATGTTACCAACCTATAGAGAAGTGATGAAATATTTTCAGATCTGCGAACGCAGGAAAGGAGCTGCGAACTTATTTTTGATCGGTCCCACAACTTTTTTTCATTGGGCCAGATTGATCTGAAAAAAATCGATTTTTGCGATCCGCCCTAGTGTACATGCAATGCTATATTGAGGCCACTTTCAGTGGCGATCACGTATAGTGGCGAGTAGGTATCACGGTGCCTTGCGGTGAATGGCAGATGGTGGCAAGTAGTCGTCTCGTCTTAAGGTGGCCTTATTGTAACAGTTTGTGAGGGATGAAGCACCTGAATCAGTCACCCATCCATATTTTCTTTTTTGTTTACTCAAAGTTCCAATTGGATTGGGGAGTAATTTTTACTTACTTTTTTTAGGTACATGTTTATTTTTTAATGATCTTCTCTCGCAAAAATTTTTGTTGTGCTGAAATTTTTGGATATCGAACTACAAGGACTGATTTATTTTGTCTGTGCGGTTGATTCGACGCTTAGATTCATATCGGAGTGTGTCCTTCCTTCAGCCAAGCTTTGAGACCAGCTTATTCATAAGATTAATTAGCAAATCAACAGAATGGAGCGCTTAGTATGAGAAACGCTTATCCAAGAGTATAATTCAGTGAACTATAGAATGTGGGAGCATGAAACCTGGTTAAATGAATGCAAAAATTAGCTTTGATTTTGGTCCATTTTAAACTAGTTGGAAATGATCGAATTGTACAAAAATGATCAAAATCTTTCAAATTGGTGCATTTCGATTCCCTCTTTTGTGCTTTTGATTGGCAATGGTGCTTTGTTGGGTTTAACAGAGAATCAGTCATGAAGTTTCTTTTGAGTAGAGAATATGATGGATATAATAAATATCTGCGATTAATTCTCCAGAAATGTTTTCAGTGTGAATAAAAACAGCCTCAATGGATTTCAATCCCATAAATATGGGAGTTTGGTATTACATTTCTGCATTGTAATAACTGTGGGTTTCATGCTTATTTTTCCTAGTTTTATAATGTTTCTAGCCATTAGCTTTTTCCACCTCACCACAGGAGGTACATTTGAGGGTAGACAGTCATCTATCTCATTTAAGGGTGACAGCCCATAATTTTGCAGTCCAACCGTAAACAATTCAGTAGGGGCGTGGGTTACATGAGTGGCCTACATTGTTTTATTTGTGTGCCATATATCACAGGATAGCATATTAAGCATTTGATTGTCAGTTTTTTTTTGTTAAACTAGTGATTTCTGTGTTTTTCATTCTGCTGAAGCCCTGTTGTCCTCCTCATTTTTGTATTGTGTGTTCCTTTCCCTTTTTCCCCCTCCTTTCATTTTACGGAGGGTTTCTGGGTAAAAGTCCAAGCTGGACTGCATTTTAACCCCCTGGTTTATGGCTTCCTCCATCCATTAAATCGATATGAAATGGTAGGTGTATGAGTCATGTATTTCATGTTTGACTGTGATAGTTGTTACTTGAAATTGTTTTCTAGGGGTCCCTGCTCCCAAAGGAATGCCCATTCAAACAACATCAAATTCATATCTGCTCGCGGAAGGAAATGTATGGAATCATTCGAGAGATGAATGCATTGGTCCTAAATCTGAAAATAGCAATTCTTGCGAGCCTACCACCTCCAAGTCTTTATATTGGCTGGAGGGGAATAAACAAAGGCCGAAGAAAAAAGGAAGTGGGCTTCTCAAGGAAACCAGTGGAGGAAAAGGGGACAAGAAAAATATGAGACAAGCGACGAGAATTTTCACTGCAGAAGAGAAATCTACTTCACAAAGTTTATCCTCGAAGTCATCTAGCATTAGAAATCCACGCAATCGCGCGGGAGCGAGAGAGAAAGAGAGACCCCATTCATGCACCGTGTGCACTAAGGCCTTCACTAAGAAAGATCACCTCACCATACACATCCGTACACACACGGGAGAGAAACCTTATTCTTGTTCCGAGTGTGAAAAGTCTTTCTCGAGTAGCAGCGGTTTGATCTCACATATTCGCAAGCACACGGGAGAAAAGCCTTATTCTTGTAACGAGTGTGAAAAGTCTTTCTCTGATCAAAGCCACTTCGCTAGACATGTGCGCACGCACAAGGGAGAAAAACCTTACTCGTGCGGAATCTGCAAAAAATCTTTCACTCGGAGGAGCACTCTCAAAAGTCACACACGAAAACACACGGGAGAGAGACCTTACTCATGTGGCATTTGCAGCGAGTCTTTCGCTGAGAGTTCTTTCCTCGGCGCACACATGCGAACGCACGCGGGAGAGAACCCGTATTCATGTAAAGAGTGTGAAAAGTCTTTCTCGAGTAAAAATAGTTTGACTATACATATTCGTGGGCACACGGGAGAAAAGCCTTATTCTTGCAACGATTGTGAAAAGTCTTTCTCTTCTAAGGGCGCCTTAATTACGCATTTGCGCACGCACACGGGAGAAAAGCCTTTTTCGTGCAGCATCTGCAACAAATCTTTCACTCGAAAGACTACTCTCGGAAGTCACGCGCTTACCCACACGGGAGAAAGGCCTTTCTCGTGCAACGATTGCGGCAAGTCCTTCAACCGGAAGGACACCCTCGTTTCCCACATGCGAACCCACACGGGACATAGACCTTATTCGTGCAAAGAGTGTGGAAAGTCTTTCTCTCAATTGTGTTCTCTCAAATTTCACGCGCGAAAACACGAGTGAAGCTTGGTCTTCGGACAGACGCAAAAGACGCGAAAAAAATGTTTTCAAATTTTTCGCGTCACTCCAACTCTAGACTATCGCACCATTTCGGGGCGGGCTTGGACGGAGCCTCTTCGTTTGAAATCGCCGTCGCTCGGAAGGCGGAGAAGGTTGATCTCCTATTCGTCCAGTTCCGGCGCGCGGGCGGCGAAATTTGTCCCATGGCATCTCTTGAGATTCGGACAGATGCCTAATCTCGCCGTGGGTTGAGTTGGCTGAATATTCGAGGAAATCCCGCGCGCGGAGCTGGAGGATTTCTTCGAGCGGCGGTAGCTTGGAGATAGTCCAGATCAGTGGCGGGTGGTGGTAATATATCTAAGGTACGCATTAGAGCAGATATAGGATGATTTAATTATATTATGTTAACAGTAATCCATGAGCATCATATTTCGTCGTAATAGAATACATAGCAAGCAAAACATATCACTGGTATATTTTACCCTTAAAATTGAATGAACAGAAAAAATATTAGCATGCGTGAAAATAATTATTCTAAACACGCCTTTACAAGTGACGGTAGGTGAAATTCATTCTCCTTTCCTTACATCCTATGAGAAAGTAGTGTAGAAAACGGCCATGCAGATGACTCTGTTGACGGACTAGGATCCTGGGCGCAGGTAGTGTAGGTGGCGGCTACACCACTACACTACCTGCGAGTCAGTCACCAAAAATATGCGCGTGCGCACTCGCATCGTTTTGAGTCTGCTCCCATCACCCATTTGAACAGCACATACCCCCCCGCTTACCTCGTCCCGCCAGAGCACCCTCAAGCGATCGCACAGACCGAAAATGCGCCCGGCACGATGCCACGGGATCGCACACTTGTAGAGCGGTGAATTCGAAAAGGAGACAGCTGAAGCGTTCGGAGGCTCATTTTTCTTGCATATGCAGACAGGACTTTTATCCTCCTCGTTGCAAAGGAATAGTTTTCTTTTATAATTCATTCATCTTTGGGTGTGCACTTGCTAACATGCGTATACGCACGCGCCGCCACTGGTCCAGAGTGCCTCGTTGTGCGTCATAATAATAATAATAATAATAATAATTTTTATTCACCGAACTGGCAATATACATTGCATGGTTTCGTCACAAAAAATCGTCGCAACGGCGTCATGACGCCGAGGCGGAGCGATGTCCGAAGACACTTGCGATCAGCGACGTAGAGTATGCGCCGAGCAGCCTTTGAGGCGAGTCCAATCCACGCTGGGGCGGCGTAGTCAACGATGGGCCGAAAAATCATCTTGTGCAGCAAAATCCGGCGACGGAGCGGCAGCCTGACGTTTCCAAGCATCGAAGCGAGTTGGTTTCTTCGCGCTAACATGACGGCGGCTTTGCGGCGAGCGTGAGGCAGCATCTTGAGGCGTCTTGTCAAGGAAAACGCCGAGATATTCCATGACGTCTTTCCAAAGCACTTCTGGAGCGCCGACGAGAAGTTCGCCGGGCTCCTTCCGTGCTCTGACGATCGCCTGAGTTTTCGTCTCGTTGACTGCCATACGCCAACGCTCGCACCACTCCACCGGATCGTCGGTCGCCCGTTGAAGATATTCGACAGCTTTGTGCTGCCGCGACGATCTGGCAAGCAGCGCCGCATCGTCAGCATACAATGCCAACATCACGTTCGGTCCGAAATCGCTTGGAAAATCAGCCGTGTGGATGTTAAACAGCAGCGGCGAAAGAACTGATCCTTGCGGAACGCCTGCTATAATTCGCCGATGTCGCCGGACCCCACGCCACGGAGAAGCTTCTTTCCCAAGCCGCGATGATGCGTAGACACCACCGCGAAAATCCGAAGCATTTCAGCTTCCAGAGCAAGCCTTCGTGCCACACTTGATCAAATGTCATACTAACATCGAAGAAGGCTCCAGCTGTGTGAGACTGCGATTAGTAAGAGGACTCATAAAATCGACGCCGCCAGTATCGTACCGTTTCGGAGCATCAGTAGTTGAGAGAATTTTTTTTTCCGAAAAAAACTCCATTGCTTACCACCTCTGTGCCGATCTCTTGGCGCGGAGGCGTATCCATTTCTTACCAAAGGCCAGTCTTCTGGCCCCTTCAAGAGCTGCACGCCAACAAACTATCCCGCCGCAATAGGGCAAGCTCGGGGGGCAAACGTAACTCGGCTCACTCCCGATTTTGGCGCCTTGCACATTTGTGGCACGTCCTGGTTGTCTCGGCCGCTACCCCAGGCTTTCTGAGCCGCTAGTATCGCTCATAGCACCGCCCGGGGGAAACGGCCGGGTCCACTCGTTTGGGTGATTTGCAAGCCCTCCAAGCCCTCCCTGCCCTCGAAAACATCAAGAAGGCCGCCATGGCGGCCAATACCGACGTCGCGGGCTCCCTCTTGGAGTCTGAGGCGCCGTACGGTCCAGAGACGGCGAAGCTGATTGCCGATCTGGAAGCCATAACCGTAAGACTCTGAGAAAAGTCATCAAGGGCTGCTGGGGTCCTTAAGAGGATCATTTCCCGGATCACGAGATAGACCATCAAAGACGGGTCTTCCGCCAGCCGGCCTCCTTCGGACACCGAGGAGGCAACTGAATCTGCTTCCTCTCCTGCGCCGGTGGGTCACACTCTCTCGGCCAGCCAGGCAAATTCATCCGCTCCATGCAACAGCCTAAACGATTGTTCCCCGCTCATTCAAAGAGAGAAAAGAAACGTTCCGCGTAAAGTTTATCCATTAACGGCAATAACTCTAAATCCGACATCATCCCGACGCCAATTACAAATCAGTACTTCATTCTTTCCACCCCTCCCAGCTAAGATAGCGATCCTTCAGATCCGGCAACTTCTTCTTCATCAACTCAAAATGGTCAAGCCACCAAAACAGGTTTGACCAACAATTTCTCCATTTCGAGTTGCTGATGCGGCGAAATGGCCGGACATTCACAAGAAATTAAACTGTTTGCTCATCGCCGCCGATTTTGCATGCGTCCGGCACAAATTCAGCGATAGTTTAATGTAATAATATTGACGAATTTCACAAAACCAAAGCAGCTCTCAATGACCTAAAAATTCCTTTCGCTACCTACCAGTTCGCCGAGAATAGGCGCCGAGAGTTTGCCCTGCGTGGAGTTTTTCCCTCGGTGGCGGACGAAAGAATATTTAAAGATTTATAGGGTAAAGGCTTCCCTGTCCTTTCTGTCACTAGAATAACCTCAACACGGCCTTCCTCAGCTCAGCGACAAAACGGCCGCACTGCCGTGGCAAGGAATAAAACTAATGTTTGTCACGCCGCTGTCGATCCGGCAATTAAGATTTCCCTTTTTATGGAAATCAAGTACGTCGCCGGACTTAATGTCACCATCAGTGATTACCAAAAAAACCTGCCCAGCCGCTGCAGTGTCATCGCTGCCAAGGCTTCGGGCATTCCTAAAGCCATTGCACCTTACCACCAAGATGCCACAAATGCGGATAAAACCATTACTGGCGCGACTGCCTCAAGCCTGTATCCGAACCTGCGAAACGTGCTTCGTGTGAAGGCGCACACCCTGCCAATTACCGCGGTTTGCGCGAAACAAGGAAGCGAAGGCTGCCTTTCTTGCGCGCCGCAAACCTGCCGCTTAGTCTAATTCCGCACCTTTCCCACCTCCTCACACACGTTCGTTCGCCGCCACTGTAAGCCCCAGCACCGAGTTTCCTTCTCTCCCTGCCCAACATCAAACTTCTACTTCCCACATTCCCGCAGTCAATGATAACAGCGGTCCACTTACGTGGTTCACTGGAATCATTCTAACCCTTCCGCTCTCGCAACTGAGAATGAGAAGAAAATCTTTCTTCTCAAAGAGCTGGCGCTTCTCCAGACCACACAATGAACGCACAGATCACGCACACTAACGAGCTTAAGGTCATCTCATGGAACTGCAACGGCATATTGAATAAAAAACACGAACTCTTTCAATATGCCGTCGACAACAACATCGTCATAATTCTTTGGCAAGAAACTCACTAGAAACCGAACCATTCTTTCTATTCACCACATTACCATATAAACAGATTGGACTGCATGACCAGGGGCAGTGGAGTGTCAGTTCTTGTCAGTAAAAAACTCTCCCATTCCCTCCTGAACTCCCCCAATCCTGACGTCTTCGAAGCTCTTGGAGTCACAATCAACAATAAAGACGGTCCCGTAAACATTTACTCTGTTTATCACATGCTCTGCAAACGAATCAGCACTGAGTCTCTTGAACGCTTGTTCTCCAATAGTCCAAATGGACTATTTTTCGGTGACTGGAATTGTAAACATCCCAGTTGGAACAGCAATAAAACGAACGCGAACGGTAAAACTCTGTACTCATTCATTCGAAAAAAAGGATTTCGCTATTATTGCTCCTTTACAGCCATCTCATTACGCCCCACGCTCGTGCGACGTGATATATTTCGGTATTTCATTCAATCTACCTTTTGTTTTCCATCCGTCAATTATTTACTCTTTCACTTCTGATCACATGCCATTATTATTTTCACTCACTCTTTCAAAATTAAATTCTCCGCCTCGTTCTCTTGCTGTTACCGACTGGGATAAATTCCTTTCTTTCCTTGAACAATCTCTTGAAAATGAAGTAGTAATTACCGATCCCTCCCCGGAAACAATCGAGACACAAACCGACATAATTACTTCTGCTCTCAACTCTGCTAAAGAGCGTGCCACCATGTCCCTCCCAGCCAGAATAACTAAAGCGCTTAAATTCTCCGAGTACCTTGTGTCACTCATCAAGTGCCGCGACGCGGCACGTCGTGTTTTGCAATTATCCCGATTGAAATCTGACAAAACAATTTGCAATAAACTGGACAATTCTGTAAAATCATCCATTGCCAAACTGAGCCAGCAAAATTGGGAAAAACATATCAGCAAATTAACTTTTGATATTAAAAAATCCGGCAATTCTGACAATTCACTCAATAATACCATTCCAATTTGGAAAACCATCAATGGTTTAAAAAATAAACAAAATAACTCGCACGCGGCGATCTCGACGGATCGCGGACTAATATTTGATCCGGCATTGAAAGTCGAAATCCAAGCTGACCACTTGCAAAACGGCAATTCCCTTGATCTTTTCCGTTCCTCTAATGAATTTAAAGTCAATTGGTTTTATGATCGGCTCCCTGCAATTAATGATACTATATTGATTTCCTCCCCTTCATGTGTTCGAACAATTCTTGCGGCCTTCCTGCCAAAAAAGCTCCCGGCCTGGATCAAATTAACAACATTCAGTTGCGATTTGCTAGCCGTTTCAATCAGTTTAATATTCTCCTCTCCGATCATTTCAAAATATGTATTCCCTCTCCCATTTCCCTTCCAAATGGAAACATGCAGAAGTCATATTGTTTCAGAAACCAGAGAAAGATCCTAAAATTCCGGGCAATTCTCGTCCAATATCTCTGCTATCAAATTTATCGAAAGTCCTTGAATCCCTTATTCTCTCACGTCTAGAAACCTTTGCCACGGAAAATAAATAAATTTGCCCCGACCAACTGTGGTTTTCGACGGGAAATGTCCGCCACTCACCAAATTATGCGATTGGTCGAGTAAATCAGCCATGGTTTCAGTCGCGGATACACGACGGACACGGTTTTTCTCGATGTCGCGCGTGCGTTTGATCGAGCATGGCACAAGGGACTCCTTTGTAAATTACATCAACTCATATTCCCTCCTTCTGATATTCACTTCCTCGCCAACTACCTTCAAAATAGGAAATTCTTTGTCGCCGAACGCATGGTCAATTCTTCTCTCCGGCCTACGGAGGCCGGCGTTCCACAGGGCTCTTTGCTGAGTCCGCTGCTGTTCACACCTTACGTCAACGACATGCCAAGTACACCTAAAACAACATTACACATCTACGCTGACGACACTGCAATCGCAGCTACGTCACGCACAGGAGACGCAATATACGTAAATTCAACAAACATTTAAAATTCTTCACGCATGGACACAAACATGAAAATAGGAATAAACGCAAACAAAAGAACACATTTACACTTCTCACGACGACAGAAATACTCTCCACAAACAGTCCCACACATTAACAAACAAAAGATTCCAAGAGCTCCCACGCACAAATTTCTCGGCGTCATTCTTGACAACAAATAAAGCTTTACCCAGCATCTCAAATCCGTTACCTCTAAAGCCATCGGAGTCTGGCAGGCAATCCCCTGCCTCTGTTCTCCAACCTCTCCCCTTCCCCACCAGTCAAGAGCCCGATTATATAAATCAATAGTTCGACCAATAAAGCTGTACGCATGCGAAATGTACGCGAAGAATAATAGTATCCGCAAAAAATTGGAAAATTTCCAAAAAAAGTCTATCCATTGCCTTCTCCGCATCAGCAAACTCATCCGTATTTCCGGCGTTCTCTCCGCTCACAATATTCCAACAATGAATGACTTCGTTTCTGCCCTTGTAAATAATTTCAACTCCAGGCTGAAGAGCACGAAAAACACACTTATTACAGACATATGGGATTACGGCCCAAGTATCCCGTCAAAATACACACTGCCTCATCAAATCACTCTTCTATGAGTTTTCCTATTTTCTTATACTTCTTCTAGTTTAATTCCAGTATCCATTTTTCTTTTTTGTGCACTTTAAATATTAAAAACTGTTTCAATGACTCCACATAGCTCTGTTTGATACTTTGCCAAATTAATCAACTGGCTCTCTGTAAAAAAATCTTTGTATGCATATGTCTGAAAAAATACAATAACAAGAGCAGTGGTAAAAAAAATCAAAATACACTAGCTAAAAATACCAAAAAATAACAAAATAATATTTAAAAATCTAACAAAAAAATGACAAAAAATAGTACAAACTTGTACACAAAAAATTGAAAAAATATACAAAAGAAATAAAACCACTGCAAAGGAAAAAAGTATTTATTCCCATATATTATGCACTATCTTTGTATGTTTATCAATAAATTTATTTTTGAATTGTTATTTAAATATCTCTCTTTCGGGCAATTACAGCGCCACAAATATGTCTATGCTTTTATTGTATTCATCGTCTACTTCAAATTTTAATGCCATGTTCACGGTTTAGTTTGTAGTGCAATCTTAATTTTAAGTTTAATTTTAAGTTTCACTCTCTCACTAACATAACACCACACTGACAGTGGGCTCGGGCCCGAGCCCGACGATACCTCCGGGGGAAGGAAAGTAATGGAAGGGAAGGGACGAGCAATCCCACACCGTCACAAAGGCGGGCGGGTCCTACTTCCTAGCGAAACCATAATTTAATGTTTCTATAGAAAAGGAAGATTTTCCTGTGAGGAGGGGAAATCCTACGATTTTTCGTAGATAACACTGCACTGACAACGACACACGCACGCCATTTAGTAATTTCTATGTTAACTGCCTGGTTGGGGTGAGTAAACACCCACCAGTACAGCTCTAAATTGATGTATTTTTCAATTCATTGTGTGTGCCGATTAGCAATAGGCGGATAGCCACCTTACATTATCACAAAACTATTTATTGAATCAACAAGATCAGACAGTTGGGCTGGAAAAAAACTTGACTTGAAAACGAAACTAATTCAATGAATAAACCGCCATCTTCCGTCTCGGACAGAGAAAAGTTTAAAAATCACACCCAATAGTACACACGCGCCTAGAGCGCATTCACCGGGATGGGGAATTTCACTTCCGAGGGAGACAGTAGGGGACGGTGGTATTTCACTTCTGGGGTAGACAGTAAAAGACATTACTTAACACGGTTGATCACAGCTCCGTGGTACTGATTCCTCCTCCTCTGGTCTCTTTCCCTCTCCTCTACTGCCACCTTCTTCAATCACAATGTCCCTTTTGTACACTTGTTACTTTCTCTTCATTTCGGTCTCTCCCCTTCACTCACACATCCGTCCCTTTTATACCCTCTCTTGGGTGCGGCAGCGCGCTGAACTCAAAAATCGATGCAAATTCCGACTCATCGGAATTCGACAGTGCCCGCGGATAAAAAAACATAATGTACTTGTGCTCTAAGCGGGTAGTGGCTATCCGTTAAAGTATGCACAGCTGAGAAGTGTTTTATTCATGGATCCATTTGCAAAATTTGCTGCTCTTTTTATGTCGCTGTAATTGATTTTTGCCTGAATCTCTCATCTTTGTCAAGACAAATGGTGAGAATTGGTTTCCGTGGTTTTGCTTGGCCTCTATAATTGCACGCATTTTGCTAGACGTTTTTGATGGAGTTCAACAAAAATTTCGTTGCAAAATCTGTTTGCAATTGATTATCTTGTTCATATGACTGATTTGTACTTTAAATCATTGCCTTTCAATTATTATTTCCATTCTTGACGTGGTTTTCTTTTTGTTGATGAGACTTCTTCAATTTACATCCATTGACACAAGAAGACATGGAAGTTTTGTGTTTAGAACATATTGAAGAAATTCATGAAAGTTTAACTCGCATGTTTATGTAATAATAATACTTTTTTCCATATTACTAGCTCCTCTATCTCATAATGATTATATCATTGCTGTTAGAAAGGAGAATTTCTTTCATCTAGTCTTAGATGTTTTAACATTTTTGTTTTGAAATTTTCAAAAAATATAATACATATGCACATTTTTTAAACCAAGAGTGAGTATCAATTATGTAAAGCTTACAATGACATATATTGATATATTTTATTGCATCAGATGGTTTTAAATTGCATTGTTCCGCGTTGTATTATTTGAAGTTTATTTCTGCATCATGTTTTTGCATTATGTATTCGATAAGTTTTGAACTATTCTTATTTCCTTTAGGTAATAGCAGCCAGGTTGTGAAAATTTTTTTGGAGCAACTGGTCTTGATTTTGTTATTTTGTTATATTTATACATTTAAATGTGCAATTTTATTAAAAATAAATTTTAATAAAATTAAAATAAAATAAATTTTCATCTTACACCAAGCATATAAATATGCACATATGCTGTTTTCCCCCCCTTAATACTTTCAATCCCAATCATGTTTTTCTCTCACGTGACCCAGATAGCCTTAAAACGTCATTTTTTTCAATCAGAAGCAGATGACATTAGTAGATGTCCCTTAATAAGCGATAAGTTTCGATACGGGGTTGTTTTCCCAAATTTAGGGGTTGCTCATAAAAATGGAGGGTAATAGAAAAAAAATTTCGGATTCAGCGACCCAAAATAAGCCAGAAAAACCCTAAGTTGTAGTCATGCATTTTTTAAACTATTTTTAGCAGAACAGTGTTATCAACCATAGCAGAAGGAAAGGGGAGCATTTGGGAGGAAACTTTGCGAGCACTTCTCGCCAGCAATGGAGATGAATCGTCCATGTCTTATTGCTACTCAGCGAAAAGTTATAACGTATGATCAGTGCTGACTAGTATTTCTAATCCATATTTGAAATAAGTATGTCATTTTGGTTTTTTTTTCAAATACACAACCTGAGTGTTGTAAGGATGTCGCTTGTCGTCTCGTGTCAGCTCAGTTTCGCTCTCCGGGTAACGGAAGGATTAGGACGCCGAGTCACGTTCGAGTGATGGGTCTAGTACCTGAAACCCACAACACCTTGCAACCTCTGGCTTGGGATCCGTCCTCGTGCATATCTCTAAAACCCTACCCCGATTAACACCTTGCATAGTCTCGCGTGAGAATTAGTCTCCGCGTGTTTCTCTAGCACTCTATGCCGTTTAACGCGTTGCAGTGTCTTGGCGTGGGAAGGCGTAGGAGATGCATGGCCATGCGGCCTTTTCCGGCCAACAGGAAGACGCCGGAGGGTCACGGGACGGACGCGACACGGGAGGCAGCCTCTTGGAGGGAATGGAGGGAAAGAGTCTGACGCCGTATGTCGGAGGGGGAGATTGTACCTTTACTCTGTGAATTAAATGCGTGGAACCAGACTTCTGACTTGTCATCTCATTCTGCCTTCTACAAACCTGGCCCTTCCTATTAAGCTTAGCACTAACAGTGTATATTTTATTTTGTATTTAAAATATGTACAGAGTTTCAGTATTTTCCCATTCTAAAATAAAAAATACATTTGTAAAATACTTTTGGAGTAGCTCTGATAACACTTCTGTAACATAATGATTCAAAGATTACTTCTTTTTAGTAATAATAGTTTTCTTCATGTTTCCAACCATCCATAACTAGCCACGAAGATTATATTTTTTTAAGATTCTTTAGTTTCCATAGAAATGTATTTTATATTTTAAAAGGTATTTAAATAGTAATTCGTAGTTTGATTTTCTGACCCCCAAGTCAAAGGTATTAAGTATTTTCCATTTAAAATACATTTGAAGCGGTATTTTGTAATTTTTGTAGCATTTTTCTCGTCATGCCTGTTAAAGATAAACCGCTTATGTGCTACACATTAAATAAACCCTTGATAAAATATCAAGCATATCCTGAATCTTATGCCCTCAAGCCTGTCCTACAGATGTAGGAGTGTTGCATACTATAAGGATGACAACTCGTGGCTGGAAAATTCAGCCCTGTTTGTTCATTCATTTTTTTTTCAATTAAAATGTTAAACATAGGGCATATTTGACCCCTTAACGCTGTGATGTGCACCCAGTACGCTTACTTATTGTCTTCATGCAAACATTTTTCTCATTGAGATGTTTTTTATTTTGAATTTCAACAAAATCGGTTTTTTTTTTAAGGTGTTTAAATAGTAATTCATACTTTGTTTTGCTGACCCCCAAGTCAAAACTACTGGGTATTTTCCATTTAAAATATATTTGGAGTAGCATTTTGTATTTTTTGTGGCATTTTTCTCGTTATGCCTGTAAAAAATAAACCGCTGATGTGCTACTCATTACAAAAACCCTTAATAAAACATGAAGCATATCCTGAATCTTATGCACTCAAGCCTTTCCTACGAATACAGGAGTCTTGCATATCATAAGGATGACAACTAGTGGCTGTATGTCGGAAGGGGAGATTGTACCTTTGCTCTGTGAATTAAACATGTGGAACCAGACGTCTGACTTGTCATCTCATTCTGCCTTCTACGAACCTGGCCCTTCCTGTTAAGCTTAGCGCTTACAGTGTATATTTCATTTTGTACTTCAAATATGTACAGTTTCGGTATTTTCCCATTCTAAAATATAAAAAATATGTTTGTGTCTGATAACACTTCTGTAACATTATGATTCAAAGATTACTTCTTTTTTGTAATAATAGTTTTCTTCATGTTTCCAACCATCCATAACTTGCAACGGAGGTTAAATTTTTTTTTAGATTCTTTAGTTTCCATAGAAATGTAATTTATATTTTAAAAGGTATCTAAATAGTAATTCGTAGTTTGATTTCTTGACCCCCAAGTCAAAGGTATTAAGTATTTTCCATTTAAAATACATTTGAAGCGGTATTTTGTAATTTTTGTAGCATTTTTCTCGTCATTCCTGTAAAAAATAAACCGCTGATGTGTTACACATTAAACAAACCCTTGATAAAATATCAAGCATATCCTGAATCTTATGCCCTCAAGCCTGTCCTACAGATGTAGGAGTGCTGCATACTATAAGGATGACAACTCGTGGCTGGAAAATGCAGACCTGTTTGTTCATTCATTTTTTTTCAATTAAATTGTTAAACATAGGGCATATTTGACCCCTTAACACTGTGATGTGCACCCAGTACGCTTACTGATCTTCTTCATGCCAAAATTTTTCTCATTGAGATATTTTATTTTGAATTTTAACAAATTATTCTGTTTTTTGAAGGAACATTTTTTTCCAATAAATTTTCATTGTGATTTTATTTATAAAAATTTTCTTTTGTAATTTTCCATGACTTTCAATTTCACACTGGTGAGTTGGCGAATTTGGTCTAAAAAGTAAACGCCCTCCTTCATTTGTAGTATCTTGAAAACTGCTGCCTACTCTGCGAGTGAGACGTCAAAAAGTGTCAACTCCTTAAGCATGAGATAAGATGTCTTTCTAATTAGCTCGATGCCCTCTCTTTTTCTTTCGCTTGTGTGTCATCACCTTGACACCCAATATATACATGCAGCTAATAAACCACATGCACCTTAACAACTCTTTTTCTAAGACGGTGGCTAACACAGAAGAATATAAAACAAGTGAACTCATTCAATTGAAAAGTATAGAATATATCTAATACAATGCGAGTACGGAGAACTACCCTTTTCCAAAAGTTATTTAAGACACAAAAGATATGCTAATATTTACTTAAGTGAACAAAATTAATTAATCCAAATTGAAGATAATACTACAACTACGAATTATACTATATGAAAACTGTTGTGAATGTAAAATATTTAATAATAAGCACATTGTTTTAAGGATACAAAATTCTATTTAAGGTACAATATAAATACAATAATTGAGCTATTACAGATGTAGATAGGGTCAACGAAAGAGGCACGAAACCCATTGATGCCGACAAAGAACTTCACATTGCATTCTGGTACTAAGAGACACTGAAAAGTTACAGGGAGGCTAGGCTAACAATTGGGGACTACGATCGTGACATGCTGATGATGACTACCCAGTTTCACGAAGAGTTGACTATAATTTTGTTTTAATTTTCCAGACCACTTAGTGAAAATTTTTAGCTGCCCCACGACTACAAAGCTCCCTTTTTAAGAGACAGGAGGTCGAATAGACACTCATTCAAAATGAACTATCTAATGGAGAAACAAAAAATTGTATTTGATCTAGTTCATCAATTAATTACACACGGATTCCATGACAATTTTCCATGGGGATTCCATGTGGAAAATTTACATGGATTATACATGGATTCCATGCCAATTTTCCATGCGGATTCCATATGGAATCCATGGAATTTAGAGGACTTTTGCCAGTACTTGCCATGGCGTATCCTTATGGATCCACGGTATTTCCATCATGGAATTTCCATGGATTACAGTTGGAATCCGTATGGTTTCCGCTGTGTGCATTCTGGGATAGCATGAGTGAAGTTTTCACGGGTTTCGCACCGGGTCAGGTCCTCCATTTCTCCTTCCAACGTTTCGATGGACAACTCGCCCATCGTCTTCAGGGATTCAGGAATCCAATACCAATCCTCAAAGTCTCGGGGTATATATACAGTTTTCTGAGGGTGAGGGCGGTTCAGCGTCTCCTGATTGGCTGCCAGTCTCCTCGCATTTTTAAGAGGTGGTCCCTTATGTGGCTTACATTATAGCCGCAGTCTCTGTTAATGTTATTGCTTTTTTCGAATCTGAATGGATTCTGTCTGGGATAGTTTGCAGATGTCTGGTCAGTCCAACCACTTCCTGTTTGGTAAGTAGTTGCCATATTTGATGACGGAGGCCTGGGTTCACTGGACTGGAGTGTTGGTAGAGCTGACTGATCATGACGAGGTCTTCCTAGCTGATGTGGGAGCATGGTCATACCTAGAATCATAACTGGGTGTGGGGGGGGGGCAAAACTAGCTGCGGTCGTGCAAGTTGTAACTTTTTTGCATGGGAAAGGTTAATGGAACCAAAATTTAAAGGAAATTACGGAAACGATTTATTAATTTTTAATATCATTTGCCTGAAAAATTAAAATGATTTAAAAATTTAAACTAATTTGTCTTTTTTTCCTTAAAAATTCAATGAAACCAAAATTGTCAAGGTAATTATGGCAGCAATTTATTAGTTTTTTACAATTATTTGTATGAAAAAATAATGATTTTTATTTTAGTTCCACCTATTATGCTATCATCGTTTTCCTTCAGAAGAAAAATTAGTTCATAACTTTTGTTTTTGACTTAATGTAAGGGTGTCGCTTGTCTCGTGTCAGCTCAGTTTCGCTCTCCGGGTAACGGAAGGATTAGGACGCAGAGTCACGTTCGAGTGATGGGTCTAGTACCTGAAACTCACAACACCTTGCAAACTCTCGCGTGGGATCCGTCCTCGTGCATATATCTAAAACCCTACCCCGATTAACACCTTGCATCCTCTCGCGTGGGAATTGGTCTCCGCGTGTTTCTCTAGCACCCTATGCCGTTTAACGCGTTGCAGTATCTTGGCGGGGAAAGCGTAGGAGATGCATGGCCATACGGCCTTTTCCGGCCAATAGGAAGACGCCTAGAGGGTCACAGGACGGACACAACACGGGAGGCAGCCTATTGGAGGGGATAGAGGGAAAGAGTCTTACGCTGTATGTCGGAGGGGGACATAGTACCGGTGCTCTGTGAATTAACCCTTTTACTGCCAGCCAATTTCAGGTGGGATGTACGAAGACTGCCAAGGCTATTTTCTGAAATTAGCATCATTTCAGATTTTAAAATTTTTCAGCTAGTCAATTTTATTTGATACGTCTACGTTTTTTCCCAATTCTTTATTTATATTTACATCTTATAACCATAGATAGATTATGGGGGTTTACATAAATTACAGCCATTGAACAGGCCACATAAGATAAACATTTGACCGGACGTCGGCTCTGGCCGACGCGAGGGAATGGCAGTGACCGCTGAGGTAGCAATAGACCTCAGGACAAAATTTTAATTTGCCATCAAATATGTTCTAAAAATCACCAAGGATAAATATAAGAGATGTGCGAATAGTATCCGCGAATACTAGAAAGTATTCGATATTCGAGGTCTCGAATAGTTATGCGAAAAGTACCGCCTCGAATACCTCGAATGCTTTGAATTTCGCGTCGTACACTGTCGCACGCACGTCGTTGGTAGTCGCCTAGGAAAATGTACAGAACTCTAGTCTTTTAGTGCATGCAGCGCCGTTTAAGCAAGTTGACGAACTAAATCAAATTCGCGGGTCAGAGCGGTGAAAAGAGTTCGACGTGGGGAACCTAAATTGATCCGGGTGAAAAAATCCGAAAATCCCCGGTTTCTCCCACCAGGAAACTCAAGTGCCGTGGGATAGTAACATCGGCGCATTTCCCACGATCTGCTATCCCCCCCATTCAGCACTTGCCTAACACACTCTGACGCTTTCATCTTCTCCGAAATCAAACAAAAGGTCCTCGCTCGGGCAGGGGTCGTATTACGAAGACCTTAGCTTCGAAAAAATATCAAGTTACACGAGAACAATAAAGACGTGTCTCACGCCCCCCTTTTCTAGCCCACTGACCTTTTTCTGCCTACCTGCTTCGAAGTTCCCCATTTCTGGAGCTCAACTGCTGCATGAGTACCGTGGGATAGTAACATTAGCGCATATTCCAAGATCCGCTGTCCCCCTCTGAGGCTTTCCTCTTCTCCGAAATGAAAAAAGGTCCCAGCTCGCGCAGGGATCATATTACGAAGACATTAGCTTCGAAAAAATATCAAGTTACGCGATAAAAATAAAAGCGTGTCTCGTGCCCACCCCCTTTTCTCACCCACTGACTTTTTTTACCTACCTGCTTCCAATTTCCCCCTTCCTGGAGGTCAAATGCTGCATGAGTCATCTAGTAGCCCGAAAGGTGTCTAACAATGACTTTCGGCAATTATTATAACACCTTTATTGGATTGAAATATTAGTAATGTGCGCGTAATTTAAAAAAGAACAAGACCAAAGGCGGCGCATTTCTGACTTATATAAGCATTTTACGCGAGGAAATAAATGTCAAAATAGGACGGAAGCTTGGCATTCTGGCGAGACTCGATATGAGCAGCAGAGCTTCTCGGAAGTTGATGTGGTATTTTTTCCGAGAACATATATCAACTTACAATTTATTAGTGGTGCTATAAATCTTTATTGTTACAGTCCAAGACGAAGGGATATTTTCTCAGGATATATGGTTTCTCCCTGATAGCAATTCCAATTCATCTTCTTATCTCGTGAGAACTCCCAAAGATGGACTGAAAATAACTGAAGAAAATCCGGTGGAGAAGAGCTTGTGTTTTACAAAATGCCTCAGATTGTCAGCTAGCACTTGGCAGCAGGAGTGGGGGTAAAGCGAAGTTAGTTGAATTAATTATATGCCCAATTGTTTCCATAAAATTAAAATTAGGGATGGGTCGAATAGTAGATTTCTCGAATTCGAATATCAAATCATTGCTCGAATATTCGAATACCTCGAATTTCGAATACCTCGAATACTAAACTATGAATGTGAGAATGTTTGACTTGGTCGCCTATGCAGCAGGAAACCCAAGATTTAGGCGAGTAATTGTGATCGCCTTTAAAGGATTCAAACAGTAATTTAGCTGATTAATGGAATATTTTAATTTAATGTAAACAATACGGTAGTTTCCTTCATTAAAGAAAACGAAAGGCATCGATTGTGATTCGTTACCTACCATTGGTGTATTCATAATATACAAATTATTTGGTTCTAGAAATACCGGTCTAGACCAATGGCAGTGGTCAAGTTTATCCTCATTTGAAAAAGGCCAGATTGGCGCCCATGTGATGCCACTCCACGTGCAATCACAGGGACCTAGTTTCTACACAAGAGGATCGGAGTTTTACATCGTCTGAGGTTACTAATGCATGGATGAGGCACAGAGCTCAGGGAAACATGTCTTAATAATCACTTATTAAAACTGGCTAAGGTCGGAAAGTTTTCTTCGTTTGATAAGGTAAGGTATCAGCGCTCAGAGCCTCGCCCAAGGTCACCTCACAAGGCGGGAGGGGGAACCAGAAATGTGTCACACAGACTTTTCCCCACCATTCCCACTAACGCGTCGCGTTTTCACGCGCTTAAAAATTTTCACCTTTGATTTAATCGCAAAAACTAGATATCGTGCAATAAAAATCCAAAAGCATAAAAGACGTACTCCAGGAGTATTAATATTTCAATTAAGGGAATGAAAAAATAATATGAAAGCACTCTATTTGAGCATTACGCCAAAATGCTAAGCCCCCGTCGTATTTCTTCGTCTTTCTGGCATTTATTTTCCTGCGTAAAATGCTTAAATAAAGTCATAAATATGTCGTGTTTGGTTATATTCTTTCTTAAATTACGCGCATATTACTTATATTTCAATCCAATAAAAGTGTAATAATAATTGCCGAAAGTCATTGTTAGACACCTTTCGGGCTAATAGATGACTCATGCAGCAGTTGACCTCCAGAAAGGGGGAAATTCGAAGCAGGTAGGTAGCAAAAGGTCAGCGGGTGAGAAAAGGGGGTGGGTGCGAGACACGTTTTTATTTTTCTCGCGTAACTTGATATTTTTTCGTAGCTAAGGTCTTCGTAATACGATCCCTGCACGAGCTGAGGTCGGATCCTTTGTTTGATATCGGAGAAGAGGAAATCGTCAGAGTGGGTAAGGCGAATGCTGAATGGAGGGAATAGCGGATCGTGGGAAATGCGCCAATGTCACTATCCCACGGCACTGAGTTCCTCCCTGTGGTAGTTTCATCTCCTGGGGAAGATTCAAAATAAGTGCCTGTCGTTATTAGCCACAAAGGACACATGGTAAACACCTCGTCTTATTTTTATCAAAAGATGGATGCGGGAAAATGGTCAGTGGGGGGAGAAAGAGTGAAGGGTGAAACGCGATTCTGTTATTTTCCGGTAACTTTATATTTTTTCAAAGCTAAAGTCTTCGTAAAACGATCCCTACACGAGCTGGGACCTTTTGTTTTATTTCGGAGAAGAGTAAATCGTCAGATTGGGTGGGGTGAATGCTGAATGGAGGGAAAAGCGGATCGTGGGAAATGCGCCTATGTTGCTATCCCACGGCACTGAGTTACTCCTGACGGTGGACACCTGGGATTCTCGGATTTTTTCACCCTATCAATTTCGGTTCCCCATGTCGAACTATTTTCACCGCTCTAACCCGCAAATTTGATATAGTTCGTCAGCTTGCCTAAAACGGCGCTGCATGCACTAAACGACTAGAGTTCTCATTTTTCTGAGTCAACTACCAATGACGTCCGAGCGAAAGCGTAAGACGCGAAATTCAAAGTATTCAAGGTATTCGAGACGGCACCTTTGGCATAACTATTCGAGATCTCGAATATCGAATACTTTCAAGTATTCGAGGTATTCGAGTATTCGCGGATACTATTCGCACATTTCTAATTAAAATATTCCATTAATTAGCTAAATTCCTGTTCGAATCCTTTAAAGGAAATTAAAATTACTCCCCAAAATCTTGTGTTGCTTGCTGCATAGGAAACCGAGTCAAACATTCCAGAATTTATCATTGAGTATTCGAGGTATTCGAAATTCGAGGTATTCGAAATTCGAGGTATTCGAATATTCGAGCAATGATTTAATATTCGAATTCGATATTCGAGTTCGAGGAATCTGCTTTTCGACCCATCTCTAATAAATATACACGTAAAACGTTTATTATGTGTAATAATTTTCCATGGAATGTTTTTTTAATCGCAAGAAAAGGAAGCTTTTCTCATTAGCAGACACTTGCACCTCAATACGTATTTCCATTGGCTGACGGAAATATGACGTCAGCTCATACAACCGTGCGGCGGTACCGTGAAATCCATGGGGGTTCGGCGGATTTGCAAGATCTTCAGCACGGATCGGCACTTTGTTAGCGTTTCACTTTGAGAAGTGTACATAATATCGCCGCACAGTGGGCGGAAATCGAAAAAAGCTTGACAAAACTAATATCTCCGTTATTATTCAACGTAGATCCACGATTTTTTCGATTTTTAATTATTTTTACCTCCTTAATCCGATTCTAATGTTATTTTTGCTCTCGAACAATCAGGGGCCTCTCTAAAATAAAATGGCGGAAACAGTAAAAATTCCCTAATTTTAATATTAAAAGCGCTGCATGTTAGATGCTTATTATATTCATACAAGTACTATCACTGACTTAGAAACTTTGATACATAACCCTAAACAACTTAACCGTGATGTATCGATACATCATAGAATGTATAGATGCGTGGTATCTATGTAATATTAAGGATATGGATTTTACCAATGTATTCCTCGGAAATTAATGCAAGTATTTTTAGATTATTTTCATTAGAAGTTAAAACCATATTTCTGTTTCTGAAATGAATGACTAATGAAATGGAAATAATGCATACCTGAGTAAATACAGTTAAAGGTCTTCGTTACCTGAATCAATCTCGTCTCCATCTGACTCTGCGTTCTCGTCAATCAGAAGGAGGTTCCTAGCTCCCTTAGGTACCTTCACATTTCCGTGATTCGAATCGATTGATGAGGATACTATTGCGTCCGAAGATAGAAGAAGTCTTAGAAAAATAAAATTTTGCACTGGAAAATTTTCTGGAGTGCTGCTCTTTGAACCTCCTAATATCCTTGTGCCCCGATTCAAGGGCCTCCTTCGACAATTGTCCAATGGGTAGCATTGCTGCGTTTACAATACACGCTCCATGTATTAGAATCTTATGCACAGTTGGGGGTATATAATACCATTCAGAGTGCTCCACATAAAGGGCGGCAGTGGAAGAGCAATACTCGCGGAAACGATCTTCATCAATTAGAAGTCGCTAATTTCCCAAAAAATCCTTTATCTCTGCATCTCCCCCAATACTAAATTTTTTAATAGAAATTTGAATGCCAATAGTTTTTTCGACTCTACCGTCTACACCATTCCTTGGCACATAGCATCGTGCAGTTTCTTTTTGAGTCACTTTCCTCCTCTTCATTTTCTCCCCTGTCGGAAATAAAAGCTTCTAAATCTACACGCCACAAAAAATTGCTACATTTTCTAACGTTGCCTTATCGATATAAAATATTTCTACAACTAGTGGTTTTAATCATACCTATTACCGATTAATGTATTCCCTCCGTCGTGTACGACCTCTCTGTATTAGAGTAAATTCGACAACCGGTAACCAATCGATGGGCTCACCTAGGAGAACTCCTCTGTCAGTAGTCACTGTGGCTAAAAGACGTCGATGTTTCAACACTCACCAGCTAAGGTAGACTGACCGTATAAGTAAAACTGAGGAAGCAAGACATTATCTTAGACAATAGAACGTGTGAAGTTTTGGGAAAACCGCCCGGTAAATCGCCAGCTAACTCGTTCACTAGCGTGTTCCAGAGAAGCGATCTTTTGGAGGGCATTAACCGATGCACGTGCGCTGCGGTGGTAAAACAAATAGCGGCGAGTTTCAAAGAAACAACCTAGCCCCAAACACCAAATTCAAGAGCCCCACATTTTGAAGGAACAATAAGCTGGAGTAGTCAAGAGGTGTTACTTAGAGAACTACTAGTAGTGGAAGCGGATTACCGCCCCAAGGAACAATTGCGGTCTGTCGGTCGTGTGCACTGACCGCGACTGCTTCGATTCTTTCCCTCTCCTCAAGGTCGGAGGGATTTCTAGTTTGAAGGGACCTAAAGTGCGGGAAATTCCCTGTACATATGTATGTGAGAATAAGTACGAATAAGGGAACAAAGCACTCTGCCGACGTATGGTCACACGTCCTCATAGGGCTCATGGGTGACCGGCGGCAGCGGCGAATTTTCTACTTTCTATGTGCAACAAGAGAGTACGAAATATTTTTGGACAAAATATTGCCTTTACTTTTAGATTTCACATCTTTCCTAACAATTGGGGTAAAAATAATAGTGGTGGAACCATTATTTGCTTTAAACTGGAGCAAAAACCAAATCAGGGTAATCCGCGGCCGGGCCGGGCGGCAGCGTTGACTTTTTATACATATCCCATCAACAAGCAAGGTAGCAAGTTGGAGCAAGATTTTTCTTTTGGATCATACAGTCAAGTTTCAGGTCTTTATTTACATATGAATTTTAAGATCGAGTCTCGTCGCCCTCATAAAGTTTTTTTCCACTTTATGTCAAAAATAGTCAAAAAACAATGCACTTTTGAATGTTTAATTATTATATGAAAAATTGATAAAAATAAATAAACTAGCCCGTGTAATTCTTAGGAAAGATTTACTCTTTTACAAAATACGCGTTGAGATTTATGGAAAACCATATTAACGGCTCAATAGCGAAAGTAAATACTCGATTTTTGCAGAAATTCAGAATTGACATTTTTTATAATTTTTTCTCGTCTTTAACGGATTCTAATGATTTAATGGGTGAACCAAATATTGAAATAGCCATAGTTCCTTAATCCTTGGACATTATTCTATCATACTGTACCATTTTTGTTTAACAAAAAAATAGTGAAAATTTAGGGTTTTGTCACACTTTTTTCGATTTCCGCCCACTGTGCGCCGTGACGTGCTTTTCCGAAGAGTGAAAAAGTTACTAGGGATATTATTTTGCTTCTGTGGGCGTCGTGGATCCTGGTTTCGATAAGGGAGATGCGAGAAACTTGCGTAAAATTTCAACTGCCTCAATGTTTACATTCATGAGTAGAAATAGTAACTACATAAATTCTGAGACCCGGGTAGTGAAGATGGCTAGGTGAGTATATCGCCACGATTGGAAATTGATTTTCTTAGGGTATAAGTTGATGTTAACGTTTCTAAATCCTTTTTTCACATAGAGTCAGACGAGAAGAATACGGCGATGATGCTATACGTTACGTGCAAGTTTAGCGTGATAAAAATGAATGCATCGTCCGTGCTCGTATTCGTAGGTTAGAACGAAGGCCTATGTTGTTGAAGCCCGTCTTTTGGAGGAGAGCGGCGAAAGCGAAGTTGTGACTCTTTCGTGTAAGGATTGCATAGCCAGTTTGGGTACGTAAGACGTTACTCTAAGTGGTATTGTATCTTTTTTATTTGGCATTATAAGGAAAACAAATTTTCCCGTTATTTATTCGTGTAGAACAACTTGATGAAATTTTTAAGTAGTGAAATCTCCGATTTAATAGACCTAACAATAAGTATTTCCTTAAGTGTGGAAAATATAATATGGAACTTCTTCGAAGTAGCCCACTTGCTCAAAATTTCACTTTTGAGTAACTTAATGGGATAAAAAATTCCCCTATTTCTGTTGCTGTTCCTTACATTCTTTACCTACGGCAAAAATATAGGAGATAAAACTTTCCGCTTATTATTATTACATTTGTTACCTATCAAAGAGCTGTATGGATCTACGGTACTTATTCATTCGGTTTTGTAAGCATATATTCGAGTTACTCTTACATTGCTAACTCCAGTCTTTCCCTAGTTTCAAGAGGGAATTACATCAGTTAATGATATTAGAGTTTTCGTAGTAAGTACCAATAAATCAAGAAACTGAAATTCGTCGGCACTTTTTCATCCGAACAATTCGTCGTTCACCGTCTCGGGGGACCGTGTGAAAATACTTATTTGAGGCATTTCCACTAGTATTACTGCACATAGGCACAATGCAGTACTTATAGCTGCGCTTCGACAAATCGACGAAATACGTACGACAACAAAAACGACGTAATATCCACAATAACACTAATTCTTTACCTCCTCTACAGTAAAGCGCACGGACGCGAACAACACTATTGCATGAGCTGACGTCATTCAAGATGGCAGTGGTGCGAATTACGTTCTTCTTACATGGCAAGTGACAGCTATTTTAAATGCTCGAAATAAAAAAGTGCAAGATTATACGTCCAAAGTGTTACACCACTTAGCTCAATATTTACACGTATTTTTCAGAAAGGTCTTTACCTTGATAGGTGTCCAGAGGTCTATTGTCGGATATATTCAGGCCCGGCCTTAGACCCAGTTTAGCGAGTCCTTAGGGCAACTCCTCTGCGATTAAACCCGATCCTCCCACTCATTTATGACCATACTCACCACAGGAATCCGTTGGATTGTGGTTAGTTTTCAATAGTTTTCATGTTTTTATACTTTCAAATGAATTATTCGTTTTTTCTCTACGCCCGAAGTTTTTAAAACAAATTTTTGCGTTAAAACGTAACGAACTCCCGGAATTATAGCCTTACTACCTTGTATTTACCAACTTTGTTGTTATTAACGCTAGAAACTTGTTTAAAATTCCACAATGCTTAAAAAAAAACGTTAGCAATTCTTTTGGAAGAGTAAATTAATGACAATCAACTACAATGTTTGGTCTTTTGCAATCACTGGGAACGCATTAAGTTAACCGTGAATTCGTGCTATGATAGGGTTGGAGGGTGAAGTCCAGGGACTCCAAATTATGAAAAATTTTTGGGGGGTCCAAACCGGGGATCATGCCCCGGGAAATTTTATAAGTAGTGAGTTTTAAGTTTTTTTAAGCATATAAGAAGAGTCATAAGATAAACATTAGACCCGTGATAATAGGGTGGTTTCCTATTATTTTTTATTGCCTTAATCGAAAGATTATTACTCCTGGAGTACGTATTTCACGATTTTAGATTTTTGAATGACAATATCTATTTTTCGCGATTAAATGAAAAGTGAAAAATTTCAAGCGCGCGAAAACGCGACGCTTAAGTATGAATGCCGGGCAATATCTCCGTACGTCGTATTTCTGGTTCCCCCTCCCGCCCGGTGAGGTGACCTTGAGGCGAGGCTAAGCGCTGATACGACGCAGGCTGCTAGGGGGTAGCTGAGTACCTTGCTGGATGGTAGCGCTTGGCTTAAATAAGGATTATTAATACCTTATCAAACGAAGAAAACTTTTCGACCTTAGCCAGTTTTAATTGGTGATTATTAAGACATGTTTCCCTGAGCTCTGTGCCTCATGCATGAATTGGTAACCTCAGACGATGTATAACTCCTATCCTCTCGTGTAGAAACTAGGTCCCTGTGACGTCATGTGGAGCGGAATCGCATGGGCGCCAATCTGGCCTTTTACAAATGAGGATAAAATTTGACCCTTGCCATTCGTCTAAACCGGTATTTCAAAAACCAAATAATTTGTGTATTATGAATACACTAATGGTGGGTAACGAATCGCAATCAATGCCTTTCGTTTTCTTTGATGAAGGAAACTACCCTATTCGAATATCGATATCTGGACGCTCCGGGGAAAATCGGAAAGCCTGACACATTTTTTCCTCTCACCCATAACGAATTTTTGAGGAGGCTCGGGCGCCCTCAGGCCCCATATAGTCGCCGCCACTGGTGAAGTCAAGTGGCCTGGGTTAGGGACGGTAGGGTTGAGCTGAGCCCCAAATCTGAGGGACGAAAATACCCAGGCAACTCACCCCCCAAAAAAGAGCTCCATACAGAAAGGTTTTAAATATTCATATGCTACTCGTTGCACGAAAATATTTTCATATTGTAGGCGCCGGCAGGAAAGGGTTAAGGTTAGAATAAAAATATTTTGTCATATGATGCTTTACTTCATAGTTTGTTGAAATAAATATTCCTGTTTAAAGGTTAGGTACTCAAATCTTGATAAAAGGCGTTAATCATAGTATTTATAATTCAAGAGTGCTTATTTGATGAAGTTTTGACTGGAAATATTTTTTTGTGATAAACCCGTTAATTAAGGACTTCTTTCACCGATTTTTTTTATAATAGAGTGGTTTCCTATTTTTTAATTGCCTGAATGAAAAGATCAATACTCCCGTAGAACCTATTTCACACTTTTAGATTTTTAAATGACGATTTCTATTTTTCGCAACTAAATGAAAAGTCTCGCGTCTGAGCTGGGTGCGACCACCTAGTGCGTCCACCGGGTTGCGGATGGTGGGTCAACCTCTAGATATAGAGGTTAGCTGCGATATAAGCAAGTTTACTTGTCGAATAAGCAGTCGTGGACAAAAAGCGGCGGTTATCCGAGGTGGTACGGGTCTATCCCTGGGTGAGATAGGCCACCTAAATGATACACTAAACCTGTGAAGATACCGTGACTTGTCGATGAGAGGCCGCCAACAATTATGCCTCACATCACCCGGAGGAGAGGGCAGCAGCTCTTCTTCATATGGGTGAAGGTGGAGATCACGATGGTCAGT